>NC_084805.1:23398084-23596759 GCF_963583255.1 Pyrus communis
GAAGAGAAGTGATGGTGATTTTGATGGTATGATGGAGGTGGTGATGGTGAACCATGGTGACTATTTGAACAGTAAGAATGAGATGGCAAATGTCGGGGTGGAGATGTAGAAGCAGCTCGATTAGAATCATCCCCCACTTCTATATCTTGATAGCTCCACGCTGTCATGTGAGATGGCGATGGCTGCAATGATGTGCATTGGTAAAAATCATCACTTGCTTCTTGATATTGAGCGCTAATTAGACTTCTTTCTTCTCCTCCTTCATCGTCGTTGTCATTATCATCTTCTTCCTCATCATCATCTTCTTCTGTCATGTTCTGATCTTCTTCTTGGTGTTCTTGTTCTTGCACTTGTTGTTCTTCTTCTTGACTGCATGCTGGCAGCAATTGTTGTTGTTGCTTTTGATGATGCTGTTGTAAGAAAGTCATCAATTGATTCATCCTATCGTGGCTGATATCATCGTCTTCTCCTTCTTGACTGCCATCTGGTTGCGCTTGTATTTCTAAGCGAGATTCCATCAATCTGTCTATTCTGTCTCGGAAATCACTTGCAAGACAATTTGATACTGTTCTTCTGCATAGATCAATGTGAAATTCAGATGAGTAAAACATAAAAATATGGTTGTACTATTACAGAAGCTTACAACTAAACCAAAACACGAAAAGTTGAAGCAATGCTGGTGTACCTTTCGATAAGTTGGCGTATCTCCCCTTTGCCTGAGTTGGAGTTAAGCATCTCTTGGTACCATGCCTTTCTCAGGTTTTCCCAGTAGCTACGTGGGCGAGAAATCTCATTGATCCAGTCATAAGTATAATCTCCATAGTACTGGTAGTCATCCTCTAGTTGTTCTTCTATCTCATTCTCATCCCAACCAACCAAGGATGTGGTTGCATCTGCATTTTCTTGCACATCAAGGTTTCTAGCCTTCGAACTTGTTCCTTGCCAGATAACTTCTGAACTCAGGCTAGCTTCTTCATGAAGATCTTCACTAACATGAGGCAAGTTGTTTCTGGCCTCTGAACTTGTTCCTTGCCGGATAATTTCTGAACTCGGGCTAGCTTCTTCATGAAGATGTTCACTAGCATGAGGTAAGTTGTTTCTGGCCTCTGAACTTATTCCTTGCAAAGTGACTTCTGAGCGCGGGCTGACTTCTTCATAAAGGTCCTCATTAACATGAGGCGAGGTGTTTCTAGCCATTGGACTTGTTCCTTGCAAGGTGACTTCTGAACTCGGGCTCGCTTCTTCGTAAAGATCTTCACTACCATGAGGGGAGGTACATCTAGCCATTAGACTTGTTCTCTGCACGGTGACTTTTAAACACGGGTTGGCTTCTTCATGAAGACCTTTGCTAGCATGAGTTGTGGTGTTCCTAGCCATTGGACTCGATCCTTGAGAGGTGACTTTCGAACTCGGGCTGGCTTCATCACGAAGATCTTCACTAGCTTTTAGCAAATTGTTTGTAGCCACTGAACTTGTTCCTTTCGAGGTGACTTTTGAACTTGGGCTACCTTCCTCATGAAAATCGTTACTAGCTTGCGTTGAGGTGTTTGTAGCCACTGAACTTGTTTCTTGACAGGTGACTTTTGAACTCATGCTAACTTTTTCACGAAGATCTTCGCTAGCATGCGGCAATGAGGCCCGCACGCGGGTTGCATTCTTCTGCTCAACTCTATCAACGTCACGATTAAGAGTGTTTGTGCTAGGCTTATTGGGAGTGGAGGAGTTCTTTGGTAGTACACTGGTGTTCTTTACAACCTCCTTTTGAGGGCCTTTTGGAATAGCTGCATCACTCTGATCAGTTGAGGCCTGCTCCACACCAGTGCTAAATCTCTCCCTGAAATTAAATGATCTAAATGTTACTTCGTTTTTCCAATCACACAGAGTCCATTAACGATTCGTTTGGTGCCTAGGATTGGATTGGATAACTCATTGTATTCAAGGTAATCCAATCAAACAATCTGAAGCACCAAACAAACCCTCATATTATTCAGGAACAACTGATAACAGTTGAAAGATTTTATTTCTTTCCAATTTTGTGCAATTATTAAGTTCTTTTTCTTTAACTAAGCATTTCCAAATTCAGAATTTATTTATTTCTGAACAACTGCATTTCTCACTGTGTGAGGAAGATTTAATTATACCATCTATGGAAACATTGCATTTAAAACTTTTAACTTCACTTAATTTAAGGTTTAAACTAATTAGAAAAATTGCATTCAGAGAGCAAAGTGCAAATTTAGCATCAGAACTAGCTTGTATCTTGGCATGTTTCAATGATCACTGTACCTGAGATGCATGATGGCAGACCCGTGTGGAACTTTGTTCACTTGAGATGTTGCCGGTTTCCGGCACGGTACATCTTGACCTACTGCCACTGCCATGCGGCGTTGTAGCAGTTTAAGCCGAAGCATTGACTGCAAACAAGCATAATATGCTAAGTAAGTAAATATGTAATAGCTTTGCAATTTGAAAAGAAGGAAGAAAAGGGTTAAATATAATTCAGTGCACTGTAAACTAAGAACTAAGCTTGTTTAAGAAAACTTGAGTTAAAAAATCAATGAATAATTAACGCACCTGAATTCGTCCCTTGTGTGAAAATCTTGAAACTGCTCTGCGGTCTACAAGCGTGTCAAGCTCCTTATGTCGGTCGCGCTCCAAGTGCATCAGCAAATCAGCAAAAGCCTGCCTGCCTCTGATCATCCTCGGTGAACTTATAACCTGAGAGAACCCTTTGTGCAGCTGCTCTGTCTGATCAGACCCGAAAAGCCTCTCACAATCGCGCTCTCTAGACGGAGATGCATTGGTACAAGACTGCTGATCATTGTCATCACTAGAAGATAATGGACATTGCGCTGTCATTTTCAACCTTCTAATGATATCCGCAACGCGAACCTTCTCTCTTTCTCTTTCTCTTTCCCTTGCATCTAAATTGCTCAGGGCATCACTTGTGGTGCTTTCCTCAGAATGTGTGTCCTCAAATGAATCCTCAGCAACCGGGCCGGTGTCATACCTCTCATCAACACAAACAGAGTCCCCTGCTTGAGACCCTCTCGACGATTGTTTCTCGAAAACTGGTGCATTCGAACCTACGGACTCATTGGAAGCACTGGATTCATTGGAAGCATTGAATATGTTCTCATTCTCATTGCAGCTGAATCCAGAGTTAGACCTGCTTGTCTCTGCGCTGCCATTGCTGCCATTGGAACTCATCTTGAAACTGTTTGATTGGTTCAGCCTCTTCTCCCATATTTGAACCAGCGAGGAAGCTCCAACTCCCAGATTGTAAATTCTCGCCAAGCTATCCGTTCTGAAAAGAGTCTCCTTCATAGATGTTGATGTCCTCGATGATGAAGGTGCGGAGTTAGGCACCGACAAGAGCTCTGCCTCTTGGCTCTGCCTCTCAATCATTGCCATTCCTTCTTTCCCTCCTTGTCTCGCAGCCTGTCGACCAAGAACTCGAGACTGCCTCGGGCTCATTGTCGAACAACCACCATCTCTTTCAACATTTTCAATGTTTCGGTCTTTGGAGTTGTTGCTTTCCTTGTCACTGGAGGCAGATATTGAAGAGACAGAAATGCAGGTGGTGAGGTGATTCCTCACCAAGCTATTCAGATTCTTCTGAAAAGCGGCCTGCGTGGCCTTGGCATTTCTCTCTCGGCACCTGTCTCGCCGGTTGTGATCCCTCAACACGCACCCAAAAGGCGCAGAAGACGCCATTTCAACTTGTGATGATGCCATCTCAGAATTCAAATGGTCTGAAGCAATTACTGTAATTACATAGAACTACAGAATTTTCAGAGGAGCCTGAAATCCAAACCAGAAGGAGGAAATTAAAGAACCCATATTGAAAATTCGACGGGCGGGGGGGATTGAAAACAAAGAATCCAACCTCACAAGAAAAATCTTGTATGTGAAGAGAGGAAGAAAATGGAAGATCCCAAAGAGTCTGAGAAAGGAGCGAAACAAGCCGCTAATTTTACACAAAAACAGACGAGCTTTCTTAGGAACAAAACAATTTGTCATCCGCTCGTATAATACCTCATTCTTGTTTGCAATTTTTGCCTATTTTTAGACACGCTTTTTGGTAACCACCACACCACCACCAATGCACAGACACAACAAACAGAGTTAGCCTGTTGCTGTACAAAAACAAAAAACAAAAAACAAAAAAAAAAAAACAGTGAAAAGATAAAAAATTTGAAATTTTCTGTGTGTATTTTTATGTGGGTTTGTCTTGGATTGCCAAAATTTGAAGGTTAGGGAATCAAATCATGAGATTCTAGGGAAAACAGAGGATGGAAACAGAGGAGATTGCACTGATAAAACAATGAGATGATTTGGTGTGAAAAAATAGGGATTGAATAAGAGAGAGAGACGTTGGTTTTTACTTTTTAGTCCGTTGGGAATGTAGGGCCATATGGTTGTTTCTTTATTCTTTTCCAGAGTGGTTACGCCCAATCATCTGTCTTATTTTTTTACCCAAAAGTGCATTTTTGCACACTACCATTTAGTGTGGTGTATACTCACCATCTTATTTATCACCGTTAGATGAGTTTGAATTTTAAGATTTGTGCCAATCTACTACACAAATCTCGGAATTCAAACCCATCTAATGATGATAAATAGGATGGTGAGTAAAAATACTCCCCATAAAAAAGAACAATAATATTTGATTCGATTTAGAATACATGACCGAGATTAAAAGTAAGTAATTTGAAAAACAAGAGGTAATCCAAAACACTCAATTCGTGTCCTTATTTGTTTTAACGGTGATCCATTGGAATCCATGGTTATAATTTTTTGGTTGTAACATATTAACAATTGCATTGATTGGATTACCATATTAACACACTCGCCTTTGAATTCTGTTTGCTCCACCTTCAATGCCATTTTTCGAGTCAACACTCCATCCAATTTTTGGTTTTTGGTGTTTTCTTACCTTTTTAGGTTGGATTTTGTGACATTCTAGCAAGTCCAATGCAATATTATAACACAAAATGTTACTATCGTTTGGTTACAAATGAACAGTATTGGAAGTATTTTGTTAAAACTCTATTGAATAATACAATGGCTATCGTTTGGCTTTTAAAAAAAAAAATAATAATAATAAATAATAAAAAAAACTTTCTTTAACTTGTATAATAACATATGGTATACTAAAAAAAAAATAAAACTGTCCATATTCTGAACACACTAAAAAATCTCTCATGATTAAGGAAAAAAAAGTAGACAGTGGGTCACCATGCATATTCATTATATAGCCCAAAATTACAATGCATGAGTGATAACTTTATTTTAAATTTAATGACATTTAATGACTAACATCATTCGAAAGAAAGAAAAAAAGACTATTACTCAAATATTATTTTTACTGTGTTAGTTTGGTAATAACCAAGTTAATTAGAATAATTAGAATAATGTGTTACTCGTAATTTTTAAAAATTTAGTGTAATCTTCATATCGTAATATTATATCATCGCCAAACCATTGATGAAAGTAAAATGCTCATTCGCTTACCAAATAGATGACGAGCTTATCAGCAGGTAGCCAGGAAGTATGTACTCATATCAATTAGCGTCATATAATGACTATGTTAATATTAATAATCAACAATGATAAAAAAAATTCGCTGACATATTGTCATTACTATCCGAACTTAAAAATAGTTCATCTCTTTATCAATATCGATAGCATAAACACTGAGTATTTTCATTAATATCGGTGCGGTGACGAATATTTTTTTCATCCATCATTTCCTATAATGACTATGGGCTCATTTAGATGTGTTTTTAAAATACCTGAAAACTCTTTTGGTTAAATTGATTTTGAGTTTCAAAAGCACTTTAAGTGCTTTTTAGAAGAAGCATAAGATATGTGCTTTCTTGCAGGAAGCACTTAGAGCATCTCCAAAATAAATGTCAAAATTGTCATATAGGCATACAATAGTAAAAAATGGCAGCAAACTCTGTCCAACTGAGCCTTCAATTTCTTAGGTGGCACTGAGTCATTTGAAGGCAAAGTTTTTTGTTGTCAAATTTGACAGCAGTTGTCAAATTTGACAGCAGATGTCAAATTTATTAAATGATATTTTAATAGATTAATATAATATATAATAAATGTTGTGATGTTTTTTAAATATTTGATTGGTTGTCTTAATCATTGGACTCCACAAAAAGATAAAAAGTTTATTGAATAACATTATTATTTAACATATTGGGTGAAGCAAATATATTGTACAAAATGTCAAATTGCCACATAAGCTATCAACTATCATTTTGATGTTTAAAATTTGACATCTCCCTTGGAGATGCTCTTAAAGTGTTTTTCCAGGATCCACTTGAATTTTTATTAAGGATTAGTATTAAAAACATGGGGCTTTTAGATCCAGGTCTAAAAACATAGATGGTTTTTAGGAGTGAGTCCAATTACCTAATTATATGTATTTATTTATTTTTAATGCTCATTTTATATTTTCTAAAAATATTAAAAATCAATTAAAATCTTCTAATATTATGCATTTTCAACCCCAAAAAAATATAATTGATATCTTATAACAATATATATATATATATATATATATATATATTGACATAATTCTATCAGCAAATCA
This sequence comes from Pyrus communis, assembly GCF_963583255.1. Taxonomy (NCBI): domain Eukaryota; kingdom Viridiplantae; phylum Streptophyta; class Magnoliopsida; order Rosales; family Rosaceae; genus Pyrus; species Pyrus communis. The sequence goes on from NC_084805.1 coordinate 23,404,695, forward strand.
TTATATTCTAACTCAAGTAACAAATATATGAATGTATATCATACCTATAAGTAAGATATGAAACCTAACTAAAAGGTAGAAAAAAACATAATATATCTACAAGCAAAACATATGAATCTTACTTGATTATAAAAAAGAATGTCATATAGGTAGATAAATATAATTAACCTGTAATATAGGTTGATTATAAAAATAAAAACTAAAATCTATAAATGGGGTTTAAAACGAGATAAAGAACAAGAAAGAACAAAAAAAAAAAATAATAATAATAATCAAAGAGATAATTAGGAAGAAATTTTATTTTTATAATAAATCTTATCATTGAAGAGATAATTATTGATAATAAAATAATAAGATTTAAGGAATTGGACTTATTTTAATAAATTGGACTATTTCTACTATTGGCTCCAAAAATTGGACCTATATCAAGTTTTCCCTAAAAACATTTTCATAAAAAACGTTTTTTGTCATTTTAAAAGCATATACAAATGAGCCATATGTTAATATCAAGTAATCAAACAACTAATACCCATTGTTTAGTTCCCATTTTACTTTTAGGCTAATATTGATGTTTGATTATAATTTTTAGGGGAAATTACTTTTCCATCCTTCTTTTTTTTAATTTCATTGATTGAAACCTTATTCCTTTTTAATTTTTAATCAAGGTTCCTTAGTTTTAATAAACATCATTAATTATTTCAATAATAAAATATTTTACATATCAAGATAATTAAATTTTATTTCTAAATTATTCATTTAGTGTTAGAAACGTTGCATTTATGGCTAAATTTTGTATCATATATTTTTATTTTTAGTTTGTACCCATTTTAATTTGCAACCTTTTTTATTAAATTGTGCCAATTTTCTATTCAGTTTTAGTTTGTGCCCATATATTAATTGTTTTTTTGTGTCCATATTTTTTTAACCTTTTATTTGTATTAATAATGTACCCATTTGTGTCACATCCCGGCCCAGGCCCCACCACATCTCGGGCTTGACTCCACCGTAACACGATATTATCCGCTTTGAGCCCCGACCACACCCTCAAGGTTTTGTTTCTGGGAACTCACACGAGAACTTCCCAGTGGGTCACCCATCATGAGATTGCTCTCGCTCGCTACTCTCTTAACTTCGGAGTTCCGATGGAACCCGAAGCCAATGAGCTCCCAAAAGGCCTCGTGCTAGGTAGAGATGAGAATATACATATAAGACTTTCAGGATCCACTCCCCTGAACGATGTGGGATGTTACAATTTGTCTTTAAAAATGTACCACTTTGTTATATGTAAAATGTACCAATTTTTTTTTAATGTAAGTACCATCTCTTTTGTGTAAAATGTACCTGTTATTTTTTTTTTATATGAAATGTACCCATTATATAAATCGTATCACCTTTTTTTGTATAAAATATACCAACTTTTTGTATGTAAAATGTATTGTATAAAATTACCAATTTTTTGTATGTAAAATGTCATTAATATAAGTAATGACAAATCATGGGTTTTATTTAAGTATAATTTTTTTTTAATATTTTCAACAAATCATGGATTTTATTTAAAATCTCATTAATATAAATAACTACAAATATCAAATTTTAATTTATAAATTATAATAACCTACATAGAACTGCATTAATTTCAGGGACTTCAATAAACAACCGAAAACCAACAAGGTTTTAATAAAAAAACGTTGATGAATAAGGATCGCATTCAAAATCACCCTAATTTTTATTAATTTTGAGCGAAATTATCTTATTAAAGTTTCACAAGAAAGTTTTAACAATAAAACAATATGGTAACTACTTACTATTTTGGTCTTAGTGATAATTTATATTGTTTATTCTGAATCCCTTTCTACCAAATCCACCTAGTTCGGGATTTGGGTTGTTGAAATTTGTTCCAACAACTACAAACATGAGACCCCTTTCAAAGTTATAATAACTGTGACCGTTGAATTTCTGGACTAAGTGAATTTAGTGGAAATGGATCGAGAGTTTACTGTCTAGAGGACGAAGTATCCAGATTGAAACGGGCGCTAACATGCTATTTGGTGAAAAATTTAAGTTGCTAAATTGAAATTAATTCTCAAAAGGGGCGTTTCGATAGATTTTCTCATTTTTAGGTGACAAATGTAATTTGGCAAGAGGTCAGGTGACAATTTAAAAGTATTCATATATTTTAGCCTCGCACAGAGTGAGAGAGAGAGTGAGCAGTGAAAGAAAAGTTTTGAAGATGCCGATAACTTCAACGATGGTCGGAGCCCTATTGGGTTTGGGCACCCAGATGTACTCCAACGCCCTCCGCAAGCTCCCTTACATGCGCCGTAAATTTTATCTCTCTCTCTCTCTCTCTCTCTCAATTTCTCGTTTCATTTCTCAGGTGATTGAATTGACTTATGAACCCTAACCCCCAAATTGTCGAATGATCCGATTCAGATCCTTGGGAGCACGTTCTGGGCATGGGATTAGGCGCAGTTTTTGTTAACCAGCTCGTCAAATGGGACGAACAGCTCAAAGTGGACCTCGATAAGATGCTCGACAAGGCCAAAGCCGCCAACGAACGCCGTTACATAGGTAAACATTTCCGACCCAATTTGACAATTGGTTCATTTCTCAATTTCTCATGATTCAAGATTGTATCTTTCGACAACCCAACAATCCCATTTGTGTTTTGGCGTCTCAATTTTTGAGCTTGATTTTGATAAGTTCATTTTTTAGATGATTTGCTAAATTTCGAAACACGCTATGATTAATCTTAGAACCCCATGTCTCGTTTGATGGATCAGAATACTGTTTTCAGATGGTATTTGCCTGTAATTGTGGTATGGATATTGTGGGAATGCTGAATTAAAACTTTTTAGGTGAAATTTTGTTGGATATAAACTTATTGTCACTCTTTCTTTTTTCTTTTCCTGTCCCTCCTTGCTCTCTAGCTCAAGGTTGGTTCATTAAAAATGTGGGATCTTTATAGAAATGTGAATTAAGAAGACAATTTTGATATTCCTAATCAGGAAATCCCAGTCCTTGTGATACAGGGCTACCTAATCTCTGAACGTGATGCCAAGGTCATATTGGCCTATCAGTCTACCAGATAATCTTACTGTTTATAAATTCTGTAGTATTTTTTTCTTTCTTTAAATGAGCTTTACTTACTTTTGTTTTATGGTAAGGATGATTGAGAAGAAACATTTTTTTTCTTCCTTTTATTACAGTCATCTAATCGATCGTGTGTCTTGTTATATGCTTTAAAGGCAAAGACTAAAGAATTTGTGCATGCAGTCCCTAATTAGTTTGTCATCTTATTGTTTGGCGTCCCTCTTAATTTCCTATATTATATGGTGAGCTGAAAAATTCGGATCATTTTGAATCATCGAACTGAAATTAGATCTGAAATATTGTCAGTGAATCATTTTCCATTTGTTGACCCCCACATTTACCCCGCCCCTAACTGACAAAACCATGAAGAAGGATACTATTAATAAGCAATTTTTTTTTTTTTTTTCTGAATTGTTAAAATGATTATGGCTCAAAACAAACTTTTGTGAGGGAATGTACTGATCCTTGGGATTATTTATCTATTAGGAGTTCTTCTTTTGCTAATCGTTTGGATTCTGGTTTTGTCCTTACTTTAAGCTGTGTTGTGCTCGACTAGACTATGGTTGAATGCTTTGAATTTACTTTATGCCCTCGTGCTACCCCTGCTTTCAACTCCCTTCATCCCTTCTACCCATCAAATGATTTTTCTTCCACATCTTTTGTCTGTCAGATCCCTTCATCCTTTATGTTTCAGTATATCTTAAGCTTAAAGTTCTGAATTATATCCCTATGCCTCCAGACTTACTAAGCACCCCTAGGATTACTTGCTTTTGGAAGTATAAAAGATATTCCTTTTTGGTCAATATAAAAGATAATCTACTCATCACTGAATAAATGGTACAGTGTACAGTTCTACATGTGGAAGTGATCCGGCATGGAAAACTTGGTAGCAAGTTTTTTCTCCAATTGAGCCCTTACGGTTTGTGGATTTTGTTGGGACACACATTCATTCTTGTATCTTTTGCTTTGTAAAAATATGAGGAAATGCCAAGGGCGTGTAACTTATTGCATACTTGGTGTTACACTAGAATTTGAATTGCTTTAGCAGTTTTGTGTGTTTTTTTTTGGGTGCATAAGTAGTCTCTAGCATTAACAGTTCTCCTTGGTTGGTCCACTACAATTTTTTTTTCCATTAATTGACTTTTATGATGGAACTAATTTGATTGGTATTCTTTTCGTTTTATCATTTCTGTATAATTCAGGAAGTAAGACGAAGACAGTTTTATTGTGATTTAATCTGTGCAAGCATATCGTTACGTTTTTTTTCCCCTTCTTAATATTTCTCGTCTATCTGCAGATGAAGATGATGATTAGCTCGCGTGTCAATGTGTTGTGGCATTTTCAGAAAGGTTCCATCTTCTACGAGACGGTTCGGCCTTAATGTCTTTGGCACTTTTTGTTTTGAAATTAATGCTGATATGTTTGCAAGGCTGCTGAAAAACTTTCCCAATTTTCTGATCTTTTTGTGATGCATAAGCTTTGAAATACTTTCATATTGCAAAGCTGAACGGCGTTTCTTTAATAACAAACGGAATGAATTCAGTTGTTCTCCTAGCTGCAAGTACAAATCCGTCTTTTGCGGATCCTTCGAAATGGTTGCAACAGTTCTCTTTCTTGTTTGTAAAGTGGTTTGGTTATATATTTCCTTTGTGAAGTTGTTTGATCACGCACAAACCTGAATGAATCCGTCTTTTAGTTAGAGTTTTTAGGAACAGTTGGACCAACTCCTGTTTGTTTCTAGGTTTTTTTTCTAATGCGTCAACTGTGACGAAAAGATACTAGTTCCATAAGCATTCACTTTCCGTTTTGATAAGGCTATATTTTAAATTGCTCTAATCTACGAGATTCGGGAGTAGAAGTTCTGTACAAAGGGACGGGTACGCTGCCCTGCCCAACCGGGGGATTCAAACTCGACGGTTGATTCACAGGTGATAATATAAACTTTCACAAAACAATCTTATATAATTGCCCCAAGCAAAAGCCCCATTCGCATCAGTGGCACCCTGTAACAAAATGCTGCATTACAGTTACTAGCCCAAACCAAACCAAACCAAATGAATGGAAACACGACTGAATTGGTCCTAGTTACTCTCTGAGACGGAGTGGTATATTTATTTTAACAACAAATTTTCATCAATCTTCCGAAATATGATTCACTACTTATGTGTAAGAATCTAAATTCGTCTTCTCAAACTCCACTGACCGATGATTATACACATGTAGTAGTTGTTCACACGCTTGTCGTGACGAAGGCCTCTCTGCCGGGCTGGTTTTTGTGCACTGCAGTGCAATTTCAAGAACCTGGAACGTGGCGTTTTCTTCTCCGGACAAGAGTGGTTTCAGTGCAGGGTCTATCAACTCTTCACGAGTAGAATCCTGCATTTCAATATGCATCTCGACCCATCTCACCATGTCCATCTCCACGCCGAAAGATGAATCTGTCGGCATTCTCCCGCTTACAAGCTCCATTAGCACAATCCCCATGCTGTAGACATCACTCTTTTCTGATGCCTTGAGTGAATAAGCATACTCTGAAATCATATGAAATTACAGTTAGAATCAAACGCATAGATCATTCATGTCAAAATCAAACTCTAAATTCGGTATCCGAAGTAATTCAAAGCATAACTGATTAATACCTGGTGCTATGTACCCGTAGGATCCAGCGAACCATGTATTAGATTCTGTATTAGACTCGTAGTTCTCACTAAGTGTCTTGGCAAGGCCGAAATCCCCAAGATGTGCCTCCATATTTGAATCTAGCAAAATATTGCTCGACTTAATGTCCCTATGGATGATCTTTGGCGCGCAGTCATGGTGGAGATACTCCACTCCTTGAGCTAATCCAACCGCAATCTTTAGCCGTGCCTCCCAATCAAGGCTTTTCTTCTTCTTGTTACTTTGCTCCTGGTGTATCCAATCATACACACTTCCGTTCTCCATGTACTCGTATATTAACAGATTGGATCCTGCTCCTTTGTTGCTGCAGTACCCCATTAACTTCACCAGATGCCGGTGTCTTATCCTCCCAAGTGTCTTAATCTCCCTCGTGAAGGTTTTGTTCGCCATAAGATCATCTTTATACAAAATCTTCTTGACTGCCACAGTTTCTCTGGTTCGCAGTTCAGCTTTGTAGATTACTCCCGACCCTCCTGAGCCAATTACAAACTCGTTGCTCAGATTCTTTGTGGCGTCCATGATGTCTTTCCATTTGATATCTGGCTTGACAGAACCATTTGAGAAAAGCAGTCTTCGCTGAGCATGGGAAGAACTGGACGAGTACAAGAAGTTCATTTCACTGGCTTTTCGAAAAGCTTCTCGCTTGTGTTTCAGGAGAGAAGTAGCTCCTAATATCAGTAGAGCAATTGCAGATAGAGTACATATTGCAGCAATGGCTACCACTGCCAATTCTGTTGGATCGGACTGCTGCTTTCTGCCAATGCAGCTTCCAAGAGGGCTTCCACAAAGATGCAAGTTTCCCGCAAAAGCCTCAGCCGGCCAGTGCGAGAGTTGCTTGCTCAACTTTCCTTGCAGATTGTTGTAAGACAGATTAAGCTTTCCCAAGCTAATCATACCACCAACTGGGGAAGGGACTTCGCCAATTAGTTGATTGTGAGATAGATCAAGCACTTCAAGTTTTGACAGAGTCCCAATAGATGCCGGAATCTGACCACTCAAATTGTTGTAACTGAGGTCTAAAATGCTCTGAAGATTTTGGAGTTGTCCAAGCTCATAAGGTAAGTCACCATCAAATCTGTTCTGCGAGAGCCGAAGCTCATACAGCTTGCCTAGTTTCCCAATGGCAGGAGGGATTGGACCTGAAAAATGGTTGTGGTCGAGGCTTAGGACATTAAGTGATTCCAGGTTACCAATCTCAGCAGGGAGGATTCCATTGAGAGAATTCTCACTCATAGAAAGCACTAGCAGTTTAGAACAATTGAACAATTCACTCGGAAGAGACCCGGTGAAGCGATTTGAGGACAGCTTCAGCTCTCCTAACTGAGGTAAACCTCCAAACCACCGCGGAACTGTGCCTGAAAGAAGGTTGTCGTTCAAGTCAATGTGGGACAGTTTCTTGCACGATGAAAGCTCGTCCGGTATTGATCCTGTGAGCGAATTTCCCGACACATCTAGCAGTGATAGCTCACTGATATTCCCCAATGTGTGTGGGATTTTACCAGTAAACTGATTGTTCCCTAATCTCAACCTCTGGAGAGATTTCGAATTTCCGAGCTGGGAAGGAATCTCATGATCAAATGCATTGTCAGTGACATCAAACGAAAGAAACGAACTCGAGCTACACAATGCAGCAATGCTTCCATTCAACTTGTTTCCCGATAAATTCACTCTAGTCAAATTCACCATATTAGCCAATGTATCAGGAAGATTACCTTCAAGTGAGTTGTTGTACAGCATGAACTGCTCCATAGCTCCAAGGGACCCGAAAGTTATCGGTATCCCGCCAGATAAACGGTTATCCGCCAAATCAAGAATAGTTAGCTTGTGACAGTTCCCCAGTGTAGCGGGAATCTCACCCACCAACTCATTTTGCCTGATATGAAGTAAGTTCAAATCTTTGAGCCTCCCAATAGTAACCGGGATCTTCCCGCTGAACCGGTTTCCGAAAAAATCGATCATCTGCAAGCTCGAACAGTTGCCAATCTCCATTGGGATTTCTCCAGAGAGCTGATTGTCGTAGAGATACAGAATCTCGAGCTCCCCAAGCATTCCAATCTCGCTCGGCAGAGGGCCCACCAAGTTGTTATGGTACAGAATAAGTGACTGCAGATTGCTGAGGTTTGATATCAGCGGAGAAATCGAACCCACCAAGCTGTTGTTGTGGAGCAACAGATCGGTCAACTCTACTAGTCCATAAATCTCATCTGGGATTGACCCGTTGATCAAGTTATTGGACAAGTCGAGCTGCTTCATTGATCGGCATTGGCTTAATTCTGCTGGGATTTCGCCAAAAATTCCGGAACTCGAAATCATTAAGAGCTCCAAACTTGTTGTGTTGGAACATAGATTTCTTGGTATGACACCGGAAAGACTGTTGTTTGATAAAACTAAGGTTGCCAGCTGAGACATGGTGCCAAATTCGGCCGGAATACCTCCTGTGAGCTTGTTCACGGATAAATCAAGACTCTGAAGATTTCCCAGTTGAGATATGGACTTTGGCATTGGACCTTCAAGTTGGTTCCCCATGAGATTCATGTATCCGAGTTGACTCAATTCACCGAGTTGACTCGGGATTTGGCCTGTGAGGCTGTTGTTTCCCAAGTTCAGGAGCTGGAGGTTACCGAGACGGCCGAGCTCCGTGGGGATTGTTCCGTTGAGGGTATTGTTGGCAGCTGTGAAGATAGTGAGGCTGGAGCAGTTCCCCAACTCAGCAGGAATCAGACCTTCGAGTTGATTGAGCTGCAGGATTAAGTTCTCGAGTAGGCCGAGTTGGCCGAGTTGGGAAGGTATTGGACCGTTGAGGCTGCATGAGGCCAAACCAAGCGTGACCAAATTGACAAGATTGCCAAAAGTGGCGGGAATGGATCCAGTGAGCCCATTGTCGCCGATTCTCATCACTCGGAGACTCGTCAGCGAGCCGAGATGAGTCGAGATGTCCCCAATGAGCTGGTTTGAAAAGAGAAGCAAAGATTCCAAGGACGTGAGGTTAGAGAGGGTTGGTGGGATGGGACCCGAGAGGCGGTTAGAAGAGAGATCAAGGTGGAGCAGGTTTTGCAAACTACCGAGTGAGGGCGATATCGACCCGGCGAGTGACGAGCCGGAAAGGTTGAGCCCTACCACTTGGACCGAGTTGTCCAGCGAGTCAAGCGCACAAGTCACACCTCTCCAAGTACAGAAATTTGGGTCGCTTTCGGACCAGCCATGCAAAACATTTTCTGGGTCTCCCACAATTGCCCTCTTCACCTTCAAAAGCACACTCAAAGTTGTATTGCCATCGAGCTTCCCCTCGCAGAACATAAACCCTAATGAAAGATGCAGAAACAGAGCAAGAAAAAGTGTCAAAATTGCATCTCTTACTAAAGCCATTTTTCTCAGAACCAAAACAGAGCAGCTCGAAGCTAGATGATGAACTGGTTGGAATCTACTGTTTCACTGATGGATAAGTGTAAAGCTTGCATCTTTAGTTTGGGTGGTTGAAAGTTGGTCTTGGAGTTTGAGTGCTTGCACGTGCAAATGTGCATGGAAGATTGAATTGGGCGGTAATTGCATGCACTGGAAAATTGAGTTTTCTTTTTTCTTGCAGGAGTAGGTTTATGATGGAGGCCTAAAAATGAGTGCAAATCTAGAGAGAGAAAGAGATGGGAGAGAGAGAATAAATGAGGCTACAAGTGTCTTATCAGCTGTACTGCAACTGCAAGCTGCAAATTCCTATCAATGTGAAAACAACACAAGTCTTAAATAATGGGAAAAAGTTGGATTTAGAATTGAGAAGGTCAAACTAGGTCAGAGAAACACCAAGAGAATATTTTTATATTTAAGAAAAATGGTTTTATTATCCAATATAAATGTGACTAGGCACACAAAGGTCAGAGTGTTTATGCAATTTGCAGTGAAAGAAAAAGAAAACAGAAGAAAAGACAGATTGACGGTGCAGATATGGGCTTACACGGGAGGAGATACGGTAGTTGGGTGACCGACAGAGGACGATTTTTGTGGGTTTGACAAACTGGTGTATTAGCTCAAAAATGACTGAGTCCCTACTCCGAAAGTGAGCGGTTGAATTTCTAAATTTTAATCAACCAAACTATGAAGAATATATAATATTTATGCACTTGAAAATTGCAAGCTTTAGAAAGTCAACAGAGTTCCCCCAAACCCTAGTCATTCCCTACGTAACCCAATTAACTTATAGTTCCATCCTCCTCTTTATATATATAATTTAATAATTAATTAATCATGTTTTGGTAGCTTAAGGCTTAGATGTATGATAGAAATGTAATACCATATACTTTATGTCATGCTTATTGGGTTTGAGATACCAAATCCTCATGTCCTTTTGTCCATTCAATAATCATAGTTGTTTGATATACAAGCTTGATTGGTTGTATGCAATATACTAAACCCTATTTTTACTCCAATTTGTGTGTATTATTTGTTTTGTTTGCCCACTCAATAATCATAGTTGTTTGATAATGATTTCTCAATTCTTGTACTTATCATTGATACGGATTTTTATAAATTTGGAAAGAAATTATTATGTGGTACCTGAACAAAGCTACATGGCGTAACCAACGAAGAAAGTTAAGGTTTTATCTTAAAATTAATTGTTGATACTAAGGTAGCCTACATAAGCACATATAAGGTTCTTTAACTTTTTTTATATGAGACGATACTATGCATCCTCAAAATCAATTCATGTGTTATAGTATGAGTGAACGACGAGTTTATAAATACTTTACAAAGATTAACCACATATTCGTGTTTCTAGCTTTCGCGACTCTTTGGAGAAAACCTCTTTCAGAACATTATCTTAATTATTAGTTAATCAGTATAGCGTCATGAATAGTCTTCTTCATATAGTAGGCCATGCTCTTCCAGACTTCCATGCACATTTACATCAATAATTTCATCAAGTTGAAAATAAAACCAAAAACGCAGTTGTCAGTTTATACGAAAGTGTATATTACTTAGAAGTTGATAAGATGTGTTTATTTGGTCAGCATGCAATGACTCAATACACATTCTTCTTCCAGCCACAAAAGCTGCTGATATCTTTTGTATAACTGACACGGTGTTTTGGTCTATTGTGCAGCGTTTGCGATTATTTATCTGTCTGCGATAAAGTCTGATTCAAAGCAAGCTCACATTTTTTTGTTTTCACCTTAACCTCCAATAACTCATAGTAATTGATAACATTCAAACTCCATTCATTAAATATATTTACTGATGTATAAAATATTCAAGCAAGAATACCATGCATGTGAACTTTTTCCCCTCTGTTACCTCCATCAACCTCTTAAAAGATCGAGTGCTATTTTATTGACATGTATACAACTGATCGTTGTTGCATGCATGGAGTCACCTACGTGGTAATTAAGTTCGTGTTCTATCAGACAGTTCATTTCTTATATATTAATCTAAATGAGAGAATATTACTTTCTAATATATTCTTATAAAATGAGATTTTATAGTATACTCCAAGGTATCTTAAACTTTAGAGTTTTAGGCCGTAAATTCTTTGCCAATAATACAACAATATTTAACGACTAAAAACTCAAATTATAGGATACCTCAAAGCGTAATATAATTTTTTTTTTTTTCTAGTAAAAGCATTGCTAGTTTTGTTGTTAACTTGCCAGGCTGATTGTTACCGTTGATGCTGACGGACTGTTGCTGCATGGTGTGAGCCTCAAACAGCATCTCCTCTTAACTATGTTGGAAAATTTAGCAATTGGTGTGTATTGTAGGTCAGGATATTTTTTGGTATTTTATGTCATAAGATTTTCTAGTAAGATATATAATCAGTGTTACGTTGCTTTCTTATTATTTATTAAGGTTTACAATTGATTTCCCCTTTCTTAATAAAAAAAATACACTCTGTAATAAAAGAATGAAATCTTGATAAGATTTTGTTGTTTGGATATGTAGACATCTTGAAATATAGAAACTCGGAAAAGATATATTATTATTATTATTGTCAAATGATAAATTTTATTCAATCAAGTCAAATTAATAAGTTTACATCCTCAGCAAGAATATTAAAAAAAAAAAAAAATTTGAGACCAATAGAATCCCAAATGGTCCTGGACTGATCACTGATAAAAAAGTCTAGCTTGAGTTTCACAACAAGTATGTTGTCCTGGCTTCACTAAATTAAGAGAAAATGATCGTTTTGCTTATCAATCAAATGTTAAATTTTAAACCCGTGATCGCATGCTGAGGTAATACATACAAAAAAATAGGCTTAATTACTATATCTGCAATGGACTATAAATTACGTAAAGATCAGAAGAATATTAACTTTTCACTCGATTAATTATTATTTCTAAATTAAGCAAGCCTGGATCTGCATGCCAATATTCTTCACAGATTAGTATTAATTATAAAGTATTCTATATTGTATTTGTGCATACGCTAGAACCTTGACTAGGAGGGCGAAAGCTTGGACGAATTAACGAGTGGTTAGACAATTACAAAATGGTCTTGTACAATTATATGCTTATATTCTTTGTCCAAGAGAAAACGACAGAGACGATGATACTTAATAGACTACTTAAACCCATGATCACCTGATTCACAATATATCTTCTTTGTTGACTCGTAATATTATATGATCAATATTTGATTAATATCCGATTGCAAAATTTGTACACTATTGCAAAATATGGGTTAGGCCAATTGGCTCAAGCAGTGTAATCTATCTTTCATACTAAGTTGAAATTCTCATTTCGTGTAAATTTTAGAACAGGTATGTGTCGATTCCCCCTTTCTCCCAAAAAACTTGTAAGAAGCTGACAATTTCCCTATGAACTTTAATTTTAGCCATTTACTCTCATGAACTTTATAATTGGCCAATTTATGCCTGAACTTTAATTTTAGTCGATTGCTCCTGAACTTTTATAATTGCCAATTTTCCCACTTAACTTTATAATTGGCCAATTTCTCCATGAACTTTAATTTTAGCCGATTACCTCCTAAACTTTTATAATTGGCAATTTCCCCCGAACTTTAATTTTATAATTGCAAAAAGGTAATTTCATCGCTAATGTGGACAACATATTGTTTCTCTTTTTCTCTTCTCTTTTGTTGGTTCACTCCTTACACTTTTTGTTTGAATTTTAGGGTTTAAGGGGAAATTATAGTTGAGGGGAAAAATTGGTCAATTATAAAAGTTCAAAGGGGTAATCGGCTAAAACTAAAATTGAAGAAGAAATTGGCCAATTATAAAAGTTTAAGAGGATAGAATTAAAGTTCATGGAGAAATTGGCAGCTCCTTGCAAGTTCAGAGAAAAAAAATGCGCCTATACCTCATTTTAGAATGCTGTATTGCCAAAATCGTGCATTGCTTCATTGCTTGTATAATTGCAAGCATCTGTTGAAGTTTACTTTCTGGTAACATGATTCAAACTTTCAAGCCTTTTGCAAATTTATGTGAAAATATTTGACATGCAAATTAAATGTCAAATGATGAGGATGGAACAAATGAGGGGTAAGTATGAACATGCACGATGAAGGGACTTATATCATTATTTTAAGGATTTGAAGTAGACGAGCTTAGCTTTGTCTGATTGAGCTTAGTTTTTGTTCTACTTCAAACGTACATAAATCCGGGATTGAGATTCTCTGGATCATACTCTGGAGCCCAATTGACTAATCTGGATCGTTTAATTTAAATTTTGTGGTTTTTATTAGCTCATCTCATTGACTCACTTCACAAACAATCTCTCTTTCCAAAACCTATATATCTTTCTTTTAAACAGTCTGTATTGCTCAATCTGTAGGCTCTAAAGTGTAAAATCTGGAGAGAATCTCAATCCATAAATCCTGACATCACTCCACACTTTGGAGCGTTCCATATTGGATTGGATCTATCTTACTTATACCTCAACAATTGAACAGTTTTTTTCTGCAACTTTTGTATGATATTAGTGGCAATATATTTGGATAATTTAACCATAAACAATGTGATTTTAACATGATCAAAAGCATTTAATGAATTGTGCTGCCTGCACCTCACACACAATCTCTCTTCAACGCCCAAATATCTCTCTCTTGAACGATCCATATTGCTAAGTCCATAAACTCCACAATGTGAGATTCGAAGAGAATCTCAACACCACTTGAAACTTTTCGAGCATTCAATATTGGATTTGATCTTTCTCAATTTTATCTCAACAAATGAACAGTTTTTTCTGCAACTCTTTTATGCTATTAGTGCCAATATATTTGGTTAATTTAACCATAAACAATGGGATTTTAACATCATTAGCAATTCATGAATTGTGCTCGGTAACTGTGATACTCACCAACTTAAGAAATTTGGGGTCACAGCAGAGCAAAACAAAAAGTGATTTGGACGAGGGGTTGGGCCGAACGCCAAGGTCGCCACCCTGTGGAATTAGGGTCTTCTTCACCTACAAGGTCAATTTATTATAAGGAAAATTAATGAAAATGATTGGAAAACTTTGAGTTTTAACGATAAGGACAAAATAAAAGGTAAAATGAATAGTATCGGGTTTGACTTTTTAGTGTAAAAATGTGGTTTTTCATTAAAGTAAACAGTACCATGGGCTTTTCGTTAAAACTCCCTTTATATGTCGATTTTGTTTTTTTGTTGCCACCTACCCATAGTGGATGGGGCGTTAACAAAAATGTTCATTCCGAGTTAAGAGTAAGTTGGCCTACCCATAGCGTAACATTTCGAGTTAAGAGTTCAAGATATGCAAAGTTTTGGATTCCACGGTGATTTTCCGGGCATTGGTCTTCGTCTGCAAGCTAAATTCATCTCAATTGATCATAGTGATTTGCCTACCTACACATAGTTGGTAGTGTGCCCTTACATTACCTTCAAAGCTTGGGTTTTGGCTTAATCTCATCATACAATCAATCACTTTAATGCCCAACTTAATCATAAGCTCACGCCACTGGACTTGGCAATCATAAAGTTTAATGTAACTCCTATAAAGTTGGGTGTCATCACACTATTCCCCGATGTGGGGCTCCAACCACTTAATATGTAAACAGTGTAAAACAGGTTTAATGTGTAAACGGTGCAAAAAAAGTAATTAGACAAACCCAAGTTTTAACCCTTTGCCTCTGCGATTTGTGAGTAATATGGAGACGACGGACCAAAAACATGATCCCTGCCCTTCAAGAAAGAGCTAACTGGAGCACTTTAGCTAACATTAACTTTAGTTTTTATCTTATCTTTTCTTGTCAAATCTTTTCTATCAATATTTTTTTTCTTTGCTTTCAAACTCATTTTTAATATTTTTTTTATTTTTAATTTTGACAGAAATGGATCTGAAAATTTTGTCGTTGGAGCACAATGATTCTTGGACCTTGGTTTGAACGGGTTTGGCCCTAAAAACTTTGAGTTAATTCATTTGAAGCCGTAATTGGGCTGAGGTTTTGTGACCCAACTTACTCTATGTGCAGGCCAACTTTCTTTTCAGCCTGAAGTGCAAACCGATTTTCTACCTATTTGTGCAGGCTTTATTTTATTTAATCTTAAGAGTACATAACTTTGCAGATATGAGTGATGATAATGTTTCCATCCCGTTACATTCATGTTCAAATTCTTTTATTTTACTTTTTATAAATCATACTAGTTTAGAATATTGGTTTGTGAAAGAGTTACCGAATTTTTCCTTATTTTGAAAGAAAACATCTAGTAAAAATGAAAATTCTAATTGTAGTTAAAAATTGTCTCAAAATCCAATAAAAATCATATGTATCAGGATGAAACCATACACGCGGCATCACATTAGTTCATTGAACAATGAAGAAATATTATTGCATTAGGTTTTGTGAAAGTCAATGTTTTTCAAACTAAATAATTAAAGCAATCATTGTCAAGCTCTACATACATGCTAGCATGTCATCTCCATTTGCAGGGGGTGTTTCCCACGTAGTCCTCAACTAATTAATGATTAACCTAATTGTTGTTCCAATTAGATCCTCTAATCACCAATACCATATGCAATATATATATATATATATATATATATATATATATATATACACAAAGTTTGTCAGCACGCTTTCATTGGAAGGCAAAGCAGCTAGCGTAGTTTTTCAATCTTGGGCATTTAGTCTGTACACTTCTGCAAAAGAAATATGAATTCCATAGTTTCCTTGCTCTTAGTTCTTCTTCTTGTTGTTCAATTAAATGCTTCTTCATCTTACCCAGAACACGATCACGATCGCCATGATGAAGAAACAGATGAGTCCTGGGAGGGAGCCACAACTCTAACTCTAACACTTCCAACAATATCAGACGACTTGCCCTTTGGAGAGTTTCTTTCCAATTCCTACTATCACAAGAGTTGTCCAGACCTTGAAGGTATTATCAGTAGGAAGGTGAAGCAATGGCTTAAGGAGGATTACAGCCTAGCAGCTGCCGTCATGAGGTTGCACTTCCATGACTGTGCCATCAGGGTAAGAATATGACTTAACCTTCATATTATATATTAATTATCAACTAATTCTACTTAGACACAGAAAACTAACCACATTATTGATCATCGCCTTTAATAGAGGTTGGCACCCCAACATTTTATGTATGTATATGTTGTACATGACTCATAATATTTATTTGAAGAATGGATTAGTAATGTAGTCAATTTGTGTCTCTAAATTATTACATTAGTTTTTTGAAGCTTGATGGACCAATAGTAGTTAGAAAAGAGTTGGCCGATCGACTTCCATACATCCATCTGAAAACTAGAATTTTATTTATTTATTGCTTGGTATTTGATTTCTTTTAATCATAATTATAATGAATTGAAACACATGTAGGGATGTGATGCCTCCATCTTATTAAACCATGAAGGAAGTGAGAGGGAAGGCAAGGCCAGCAAGACACTGAGAGGGTTTGAAGTGATTGATGATATCAAGGCAAAGGTTGAGAAGAAGTGCCCAAAAACAGTTTCTTGTGCAGACATTTTGACTGCGGCTGCAAGAGATGCTACTGTTCAAGTTGGAGGTCCATATTGGGCAGTCCCCTATGGGAGGAAAGATGGAAAAGTTTCGATTGCTAAGGAAACTGAGATAGTTCCCATGGGTCACGAAGACATAACTAGTTTACTTGAGATTTTTCAATCACAGGGCTTGAATGTGGTTGACTTGGTTGTTCTCTCAGGTGAACCATCTAGTCCGCTTGCATTTCAATCGCATATGTATTTTCATTCAATTAATTTAACATGTTATGTTGTCACATTGTCAATTTAGACCTCACATTACGTACATGTTTTATTGCCACACTATTACTTTGGACAACACATTAAAACATGAACCAAACCTAATACTAAGAATTTAGATTGACAGTCTGACAACATAATATTCAAATCTGTGTGATAACAAAAAATGTTAAGTTTTCCTACAACTCGAACAAAAATCTGGTTGCTTTTATTGACATAAAAGGTTTTCATCTGTAGGGGCACACACCATAGGAAGGTCTTCATGTGAATCCGTACAACACAGGCTCTTTAACTTCAGTGGAACTGGCAAGCCTGATCCATCCCTTGATGCGCAGTACTTGAGCTACTTGGAAAGAAAATGTAGATGGGCATCAGACTATGCTGATCTTGATGCTGTAACTCCACATAAATTTGACACTGCATACTACATGAATCTGCAGAAGAATATGGGACTTTTATCCACAGATCAAATGTTGTATTCTGATCCAAGGACTAAATCTCTTGTCAGTGCTTTTGCTTCCCAGCCGTCAGTCTTCCACTACCAGTTTGGAATATCCATGGCCAAACTAGGGAATGTTCAAGTCCTCACCGGTCAAAATGAAGGCGAAATTCGAACCAATTGCAACTTTGTCAACTCTTATTAAGACCTTTAATTATAATAAGAAACAGTCTCAAATGCTTACCATGTTTTGCTTAATTAACCATATGATATAAATGAATTTAATCACTTGTTTGCTCATGTTCAACGTTCTTTCTTCTCTCTCTACGAGATATTGTGCTTAGCATATCTCAAGAAAGAAGAACTTAATTAAGTGTATTTGGTTTGTTTTATATCTCTAGTTACTCGATCATATATTTAGAAAGATTGATATATAGGTAGATAACTATACACAAGCGGTTATAGGTAAAATCTTCTCATGCATTAAAAGACTAAAATAAAACAACCTCATTTGATATATTTGGCTGATAAGCCCGGTCAGCAGCCAAGCCAGTTTCAAATGTTGTCTTCCCGCTCTCCTCGATTGCAACACACTTCGATTACAACTCAAAATCCTCAACAAATTGAGTCTGCGAGATAATCCAACCTTCTATCATTATCACATGTAGCTTACAAGACGACCCAAACCCTAATTTGATGGACAAACAATGGGTTTATGAGAAAGAGGCTCTTTAGTCTCGCAAGGCCTGCTTTTTATTTTCCTTTTTTCCTTCTCCTATTGGCTGGGTAGTGGTCACAGTATGAGAAACTTTATATGGTTCTTGAAAAAAAATGCAATAAAAGAAAAGAAAAGAAGGGCTCTGTATTAATTGAATCATCCTCGACCTAAATGACAAGCAATCTTTGACACCTTTATCCTCTAGGGTTAAGCAAGCATCTCTGAGTCTCTGACTCATGCTCTGTGGGCTCTATTTTGTCCTCTTCCCAAGGAACTATATATGGGGTTGTTTGCAGGCGCGCCCTCACTGTGTCAGAAAGGTCAAACCAAGCAAACTGTCCCTTTATCAGGCAAATAAAAGAAAAAGCAAACTGTCCCGTTAATAACATCTTACATCTAATCCAAATTCATTTTTAATTTATCTTAAACTTCATAACTATGAGTTAAATCATACTTTTAGTTATCTATATATATGTATAATATATATTGAAATGAATATGTTGTAATGCAGAAGCCAGAAAGATTACATTTGATGTTTTGTTTTGTTTATTTGTTCATTTCTTAAAGAAATGAATCATCCTCAAAGACATGGGAAAGTAGTCCACAAACATCTTGCTTTCCCCTTTTTATTTTGGACGGTGCTATTCACATACCTCTCTTTACTTTCCACACATTCTATGTTAATTTATATTATTTTATCATCTTCAATTTATTCAACTCGATAGTAAAAAATTAAGAGGTGTGTGTGGAAGATAAAAAGAAGTGTGTGGATACACCATCCTTTATTTGTTAGGTCTCTCTCTCATTTAAACTTTCACAGATATAAACCCTACAAGGATTTCAAATCTTGTACCATTTCTTTTTCTTTTCCATCTTGAGCTATGAGCAGCATTAGTCTACAAATCCAAACCTTCATTTCATCACCAACCTAGAAGCTGCCAAGTCTAGAACTTGCTGAATGATTTGAATACAAGCAAAAAAATCGTCTTGCATGGCTAGTAATGCAAAATCATCTACCACCACTTTTACAACCCTCCTCTTCTTTCTTCTCATCACATTTCAAATCACCGTGGCTCAAAAGAAGCATAGCTTGCCAATCCCAACTATCAGTAGTACTTCCTCGAGATCACTTGGAGTTGGAGTCATCACTAAGAAAAATGCTATCGTGGAATCTTCTACAAGAAGACCGTCACACGGCATCATCAATTCAAAGGATGATCACGAGTTTACAGGCGAATCGGGACGAAGGAGAGGACTAGAGTTTCGGATTCGTCGTGGGAGGCAGCCAATCCCATGGAAAGAAAATATGTTCAGAGCCGGTGCACATGAAGTTCCAAGTGGTCCGAATCCCATTTCAAATAGGTGAGGAGTAATATTGAGGAAGCTAGCATAACAAACGTGATCAAAGTAGATATATATGATCAAGAGAAAGAAATTTAATAAAAACAAAGAACATATAGTCTGTGATTTTCTCCTTCTTTGTGGCCTGTCTTTTCTGCCATTTAATTTATATGTCGCTGCTGTAATGTCACTATAGCTTAATGATCATATGTTATTTTTAATTTATTCCATAGCATATCCTAGATATTTGGAACTTTCAGACAATCATTTTGCCATTATAAGTAGGATGTATATGATCATATTCAAGTAGTAATGGTCTTCATGGTCATCATCATTAAGCTATTTTTGTTTTCTGCACAATTGTCTTCTCTCTTGTCACCCACATTCCCTATTCTTTTGGATGTACATAATAAAAGAAATGTGGTTGATTAATTATTGTTCAAAAACGTAATCTAGCGTTGCCTATCAAACAATTATTAGTATTTTGCTCTTTTCCCGCTTCGAATGGATTCATGCATATAATAATAAATAACACTAGGATGAAGCAACCATCATCGATTACTAATTGGAAGAATGAATATGGAATGAACTACATAGGACTAGGACAAAATGTTTCTTATTTGAAGAATTTTTTCTTGGTTTTTCACTTTTCTTTTTTGAAAAAAAACCAAGCATGTTTGTAGTTGAGGCAGCTGATGTGGGGTTTGCTTTTTTGCTTTGTATCAGTTGTCAAAAGAGAAAAAAGGTAAGAAAAAATAATTGGTTTTTGCCTTTTGAGAATGCTTATGTGAGTGGATTATGTGTCATTTTATTTGCTAGAGCTAGCTACACATAACTATTTTGTTCCCCTGTTGTGGATAAACACAGAGGAGGGACATAATGATTCACAAATTGCGATGGGGTTTGAAGCTTTTATTTGGGAGACTAGACTTCACTGCAAATATATGCAATAATTAAAGGGAAATTTAAAGGTCCTCAAAACCTCAGATCCTCTTTGTGGGGATTTTAGAAATCCTCTGATTACATCCGTTTGTCGTACATTATGCGATTATAAATTACTGTAAATTTTTTTTATTTAAAATTGAATATAAACACTATCTGACAAAAACTGATCACACATTTTACAATAAACGGATGTGATTGAAAGATTATCAGATCCTCACAAAGAGAGGATTGGCGAAGATCCTCACTTCCCAAAACCCCCATTGTTTTGCGTGTAAAGTTACACAGACCTGGCATCCAAAGCAATGGTGAAGAACGAAGTAGGGTTTCTCCTTAAATTTAGGGTAATATCCCTAAATAACCCCTGTTGCTTTATTGGAACTACATCGATACCCTTTATTAGTCTTTGATAGTCTTTTCCTTTTAAAAGCTGAAACTGCTGAACCAAAACCATGAAAGGGTGGTTTTCATCGTCGCGCACCTCATGCAGTTCTCCTCTTCTACTTGCTCTCGTTTGCTTAGAGCAGCTCCACCGTGTGGAGTAGCCCCAACGACAAGCCCCAAAACAATGGGCAGTAGCCTGAGCAACACCCTCCAGGATATCTGGGCTATGGCACACGAGCGGGCCCAAGCAACAGGCCCCGCGAGAGTCACTGGCCCGAGAGTCCGAGGTGGGTATGATGCAATGCTGGCGACAGGGCGACGCCAACCCCGTTTTAATATTCTTTTAATCAGGCACGTGCATTACAAGCGCGCCGGGGGGCATGTCCTCAACAAGTTTTAGATGCTGGGGCCGACGGCTCAGGCTTGCACAATGTTACCGTTGGATGACACGTGGCAGATCCTTGTCCGTTGGATTTCCAACGGAAAAAAAAAAATTCAAACTATCATTAATTTCAACCGTTGGATCTGAGATCAACGGTCCACGTTATTCGGCTTTATAAATTAAAAAAAAAGTTTAAATTTCTAAAATATTACTGTTGTGCCATGTGGCACAATCTGGAGTGTTGGAATTCAAAATTTTTTTAATCCAATGGCAGAGATTAATTATGTGAATAAAAAGTTTTAAAAAAATGTAAAAAATTAATAAAAATCAGAAGAAAAAAATTTGAAAAATTAAAAAAAATGATTTTACTTTTCTATAAATACCTTCTCATTATCTTTTACTTTACACCATAATTTCATATTTTCGCAACTACTTTCAACCACATTCCTATTTTTCTCTCAAAGTTTCAATCCAATTTTTTTCAACAAAATGACTACTGATGCAGGTACGAATTGGACACTTGTTGAAGATGTTGCGTTGTGTACTAGCTGGGTTGAAGTTACTCATGATTCTCTTGCAGGTAATGAGATGCAGTTGCAAGAAATGTGGAGTCTTATTCATACGAATTTTCTTGAGAAAATTGGTGGGAAAAGAACCAAAGAATCGATGTTCAGTCATTGGAAGATAATTAGCCAATCGTTTAGTATGTGGAGAGACGCCTTGGCACAAGCTAGTAGTAATCTTCAAAGTGGGGAAAATTTAGCGGATCAGGTAATAACATATTATTTATTTGTTTGTACTATACCCAAATTTACATTATAATTATTTGTTTGTATTATTTATTTGTTGGCTACTTTGATTATAATTATTTGTTAGCTACTTTGATTATAATTATTTGTTTGTATTATTTATTTGCTGCCTACTTTCTTTATAATTATTTGTTTGTATTATTTATTTGTTACCTACTTTCATTAATTATTTCTTCTCCTGCATTGTGTAGGAATTTCAAGCACAAGCTTGGTATAATGCCAAAGCCAAAAGCAAGGACAAATCATTCAACCGGTGGGAATGTTGGAATATTGTCAAAGATTGTCCTAAATTCAGAGTTGTGCCTGTCGATCCAGAATTTTTCATGAAGAGCACCCCTCTACACTTTACACTTGATCATGCCTCGCATGTTCATGAAGATAACGCAGAAGAAGTGCCCGAAACGACCTGTTATCCAATTAGGCCTCAAGGTAAGAAGGCTTCAAAGAGAAAAAGGAGTGCTTTCAAGAATGATTATGCAAAGTATATGGAAGAACTTGCTCGCCAAGGTGAATTGACTTTGGCACGGGAAATGGCGAAATTTGAGGCTGATAAGGCTAGAGAGGAGGTAAAAGCTGCAATTGTTGAGAGAGCATTTCAAGCTAATGAGAAAGAAAGAGAGCTACTTAGGCAAGAAATGGAACAGGTTAGAGAAGAAAGAATGACTCAATGAGATCGTGACGTTATGAACACGCCCTTAGAAGGGAAGTCTCCAAATTCTAAATATTTTTGGAAGTCGGAGAAAGCGGACGTGGTGCGAAGGAGGCGTGCAAGAGAAGCGAGAGCAAGAGGAGATGGTCCTATCACGACAAGAGAAGATCATCCTAGCACCACAAATTGGTTAAGCGATGATGAATAAAGTACTTTTTGTAATCAGCGCTCATAATTTTCCAAACACTTCGGGTTGTAATTTATTATTTATTGAATAGAGTACTTTGTGTTGATTCCAATTTATTGAATTTAGTACTTTATTTAAAGTGAGAGTAAATTTGTTTAATTTGGTAATTTATTCTAAGAGAATCTTTATTCAAATGACATAAACACATCAAATAAAATTACATAAACATACCAAATAATATTAAAAAAAAACTCACTAAATGAACTAAAAAAACACACCAAATAAAATTAAATAAACATACCAAATAAAAACAAACACACTAAATGAACTTAAGTATCTTGAGCTTGTTTCAATTCACACTGGTGCTCTATCAAGTCAATTTGCCGAGCACTGTGCATATATGGCCTTTGAAGTGCAGTATATCATTGAATGAGCCTTTCATTGTAACGTCCATCCCGTGTTGCACAGGTTCTTCGGTGGCGTCATGAGCACAATATATTTGTGTTCTGGAATTGTTTATCGTGTCTGGCTCATATTCATCAACGACATCATAATCGTACTCATCTTCCACAATCATATTGTGAAGAACGAGGCACGTCATCATGATGGATCGAAGCGACTCTACATCAAACATTCTGGCAGCACCTCTGACAATCGCCCATCAAGCTTGGAGGATACCAAAACCACGCTCCACATACTTCATGCACCCCTTTTGATAGCTTGCAAAATGTTTTTCCTTTGAACTTCGCAGACGTGACACTGTTTTGACAAACGTTGACCACCTTGGGTAAATGTCGTATGCTAGGTAGTATGGTCCATCGTACTTATGTCCATTGACCCAGTACGTGACTTTTGGTGCCTTTCCTTGCAGGACATCGTTGAACACTGGGGATTGAGGAGGACATTGAGGTCATTTTGAGCTCCCGGAACCCCGAAAAATGTGTGCCAAATCCATGTATCAAAAGATGCCACCACCTCCAAAATTATACTTTTTGCTCATTTTCTGTCCCCATAAGCGCGCCTTGCCATGCACTTGGACAACTTTTCCAGGTCCAGTGTATACAGTCGATGATTCCAATCATCCTAGGAAAACCTCACATCTCACCCTTCTTCAGAATCCTTTTCAAGTCCATGTCAGTAGGTTTCCGAAGGTACTCTGCGGTGTAGATAAATTCGACTGCTCCGCAAAACCTCATCAGGGACTCAAGAATTGTTGATTTCCCCATCCTCGCTATCTCACCCACTTGGTCTGCAGATGCTCCATATGCAAGCATCCGCAAGGCAGCAATAATTTTTTGCTCAGGAATGAGACCCATAGCACCAAAAACATCGTCCAAGAGTTTCATATCTCGTCGTTGCCTGCTTTTATCAAGGTTTCTGGAATGGCTGGCCTACAGATCTAACCCACAACTTGTATAACTCAACGGAATGTGAGGCTCTGCCTATTCTTGCTTCGTCATCTCTCCTTATACGTTTCTTATCCTCTTCCCTCTCATTTTGGGCCACCTGGAGATTGAACATTCCTTCTAATTGGTTAAACAATTCTTCCTCTTGCTGATCGATTTCCCACATCATCCTTGAAGAAGAAGACATTGTAAGAAAGAAGCAGAAACTATGAATAATGATACATATTTTGATTTTGGTGAAAAATGACGCAAAAACTATGAATAATAATAGAGATCTTCAGAAAATTGGTGTGAGATTTCTGAGGATGGATGGTGGATTATATGGAGGATTCAAAAAAGATTAGTTGTAGATAATGCCACATGGCATACCGTCATTCGTTAAAAATCTGATCAAAATTTATCCTCAAAGATTGTAAACAGATTGTGACACGTGACGCAACGTGATTGGTTAAAAATCTTATCAGGAATCTATCCTCAACGATTTTGAAAAGGTAACGACACGTGACATGACGGCATTGGATAAAAATCTTCTCGAAATCCATCACCAATAATTGTCTTTTCGGATAATGACACGTGGCGCAACGAAAACGATTAAAAATCTTATCCGAAATTACAAATTAAATTATTTTGTATTATCTTATAAATAAATAAAATATTAATATTTTTTGCCTATTGCCAAGGCTATTCAGTGTAGGGGTCGAGATGTTAAAGATTGTTACTATTCATTAAGGGCAGTTACTGTTCACTAGATGGATTAAATAATGAATAGCCTGGGGGTGCCTTTCCCACGGTGTAACTGCTCTTGTGAGTGAAGCTGCTTCGCACTTTGGCAATAAGGTTACATGATCTTCAATAATCATGGAAAAGATTGACCAAACTCTGCATGTTGTTCAAAATTTCATAAAATGTGGTCATGCATGTGGTCCATGTTATATATGAAACTTCATTTTTTTTCATATTTGTTTTTATGTGATAAACCACTACGAGACCTCAAGTTTGAACTAACTACTCATAAATTATCATTTAACTATCAGTTTATTGTTACCTTTGTACGAAATGTTAGTCGAGGTAATTCTAAGTTCAAATCTCCTTGCTCTTCCATCAAAACTACTCAAAAATTAATCAATTCTAAATTTGTTCAATGGATGGATATGGTTGGGCTTAGTTCTATTTCTCTGTGCAATGTAGATGATCTCTTAATCTCTTTTGTCATTTGGCTATTTTATATATGTGAACGAGAAATATATAATGGAATGTGGGAAAATATCTGCAATGGTATATTCCATCATCCTAAACAACCCTTTGAGAAAGCATGCTTAAGTCAGACAAAGACACATAATTGTTTCCTAATGATTCTTCCCATCTCTCTCTCTCTCTCTCTCTCTGAGGATAGTGTCATTGTCTAGAGGAGAAAGATTCGGCGGTTCCCCTTTGGAATCAAAGCATAATTCTGCCTTCACTTTTGATTTTGAGTGAGTTCTTAATTATCACATTTTTTATCACTTTAATAAGAAAACTTTTGTGTCCAAGACTCAAGCAACCCTTACCCTATATATACACTTATATATATATATATATATATATATATATATATATATATATATATGTGTGTGTGTGTGTGTACCCCTGCCCTATGCAAAAATCTTGGGTATAAAACACAAAGATAGAAAAATCACCCACCAAAGATAACACCAGCAGTCAAGTCATCCAATAAAGAGATGAAAAGAATTGCTCGTCTCCTTTGATCAAAGTCATCAAAGTCTTTTCTTACCTTTCTTTATTACAAGCAATTCTTTCTTTCAAAGGAGACAAGCAATTCTTTTCATCTCTTTATTGGATGACTTGACTGCTGGTGTTACTTTGGTGGGTGATTTTTCCATCTTTGTGTTGGCAAGTCATCCCTGCCCTATGGTCTTTCTACCGAAAAGGTTCTCTCTTGCAACCATTCCACCAAAGTAAACGAGTGCTTTACCTTTTTAATACATGACAAAAAAAGGTTCTCTCTTGCAAACATTTCATCAAATTAAACGAGTGGTTCACTTTTTTGCAAGTGACAAATATTAATTAGTTGTTGACACCATTTAGACTATAAAATGATTGCGAGAGAATCTCTCATTATACAGAGCTATAAACACGAAATGAGTCACAGTTTAATTCCTTGGTTCTAAAATAGACAATTCAGAAAAATAATGATAATTACCATTGTCACTTTACAAAATTTCACAATCATTTTATGAAGTACTTTCTTTGTTACACTTGGTGTTAAGGGAGACCAAAGGCAGATAGTGAGGATTCAAACTTTGACCTAAGTGTGCGGTAAATACTCTTAAACAACGGAGATACAGACCTCAACACAAGTACTATTTTCAGACTCACTATCTACCTGTTTGTATCTATACTAAGGAAATAAAAACAAAACTCCTCGGAAGGCAAAGACCAACAATCGCGCCTTCTTATATCTCCTCACAGTAACGTTGCTTTGCGTTTGGGCCCATAAATGCCTTCGGCATGGTGAGCATTAAGATTGCTACACTCGAGCATCACTGTAAAAGAAATCCCAAGTTTTGCACATTTGTAAAATTTTCGTGAGAGCATTTTTCCACCCTTCACACTTGTCAGTGCATGTAAAACAGTCATTCCTGTGATCCAAACCATCACTTTTGGAATCAAGGCATTCCTAATTTGGCTTGTCATCCTGATCTCCCTTAAACCCTATGGATTAGAAGAAAATTAGAGGTCAATAAAATGGGGAGAATGGCACGAAGAATGAGAGCACAAGAGAAGTAGAGAGTACGTACTTTCAGCTCTTCGCCAGCACACAGTTGAGGGGATTGTCTTACAGAATTTATCCTCGAAAAGCAGTTTACCAGACTTAATACTCCAAAGTCGTAAATTGCGGTCCTCTCGGCCTAAAAGAAAAATATATAAGAAAACGTCAAAGGCTAGAACTTGCCCAAAATAAATGGCATAAGCAATAATATTCACCTGACATGACAAATCTCTCAGATGGGTCAACTCCAAGCAGCAAACGAGTATCGGAATTCACATGCCCCTCGTAAGATTGTACAGCTCCTCTTTGGATTAGGCGTTGGTGGTAAAGCTTCACCTGGAAAAACAAGAACTAATCAGAATGACATTGACCAAAATCGTTGCAGCAGCAACCTTCGAAAAAAAATCATATCTGGATGTTTTCGCCTTTTCCCTGAGGTTACTTACTACCCAGGCATCAACCCAGTTCTTTTTCTTTTAAAAAATTGGACCTCTAGTCATGGAATGCAAAATTTTAGTTGATTGCTAGATATCTGATGTGTTGAGAGGAACAGGGGAATGTATAGATGACAATGAATTCAGCTCAAGCAAGGACCGTTAAAAACATTCATGTTCTTATTAATGATTGTCAAGTGTTACATATCTAAATGCCTGTGTTACGCAGGATGGGCAACGGTTATGGCAGGTGGGTAACCGTGGTTATTTACCCATAACTGTTTATGTTCATACCCACATAACTGTTTACCCGTTGGGTAATTACATAAACGGTTATACCCATACCCATAACCGTGTACCCATTTAACCATAACTGTTTACTCATTTAACCATAACTTACGCAACATAAGAAAAGATGCTAATACTTCCAAACCTGCAATTCATGCGAATCCGCCCCAAAGCACCATCACTTATCTCTTTTGTTTCCTGATACTTCCAAACCTGCAATTCATAGAACACCTAAATAAAACAAAATTACAATTTCCTGCCGTCATTTGTTGCAAGTTTCCTGCTGTAACCTATACGTTGCAAGTTTCCTGCTGCAACCTATATGTTGCTGGATTCTAAACTTGGCCCTGCATGCCAAATAGAGACCCACAGAGGCTTACAGTAAAATTTTGAAAATTAAATGTATACTATTACGTCTAATAACGATATACTATTCCTAATAAAAAAAAAGAACAAAAAAAAATTTCAGTATGAATTAGGGCACTAATCAAGCTGAAAGTAAAACCTGGAAACAAATTGGTGGAAATCATAACGTGGTAATTGGTAAACTTAACTTTAAAATCTTAAACTGAAGGCCTATGTTAACATACCACAGGATGGCATGCTTGTGCCTTTTGGAATTCCTCATTGAAGTTACACCTCCTGAAAGAATGAGATTACCGCATAACTCCCTAGCCTGAAGCATCTTAGAAGTGCTTACACTTGTTTGCCTACATGAGTTGTTCGCCTACAACAATATGAATTAGAGCCAGTGTCAAGTATTTTGACAATTATGTAAATCACCGATATAAAAGCATAACAAAACAGAGAATAAGAAGCCATGGTAATCTCAGAGAAGAAACAACTACTTTGCATCTATGTGTTCAACACGTAATTCGATGCAAAATACATAAAATAAACGGGATGCCTGCCTAGAAATTCACTAGTTTAATTGCAACCTTACAACAGTGGACACAAATATATGATTAAGGTCATTAATATGCTAACCAAAGCAAAGGAAATTATCATTACAAGCACATGATCTTGCGGCTATCGCACTCATTAAACGCCAACAGATTTTACTCCGCTAACCACTCCATTTATCAAAGTCCTAATATGGGAGCTGCAGTTGACAAACCAAAATAGTCATCCAGTATGACATGAAATTCTTGGCATGCCATTTTGGAGTTCTAATAGCAATTCTCTAACTTTAAGGTGTAAATACTAAATACACAAAATTCTCAGCAAGCCATAAAATTTTTCGAACTAGCTTGATTCTAATGACAATTGTAAGTAACCTCTCATTAGTATAACATGAAAAACTCACTATAAGTAACTAAAGAGCTTCAACAAAGCAATTGGAACACAAAAGTGAACTCCCCAACCAAAACACAAGTTGCAACAAAACATAAATTCAAGTGATAACCCATAAAAAATAGAAACATCCAGAGCAATGCCAAGCTTAAAAACAGTAAAAACAACAAAGATACAAACTTTGAAACAGGAAAAACTCCTAACAACATGCAAACCTGGAAAAGCAAAAAATGTGGGTTCAAAGTTCAAATGCAGAACAACCAGAGTACCTTGGCCGGCGTCTGAGCGCTGGAAGAAGCAGAAGCAGTCATACGACGAGAGCCCGGGATGGGGCCTTTGAGTGGGAAGTACCGGTTCTTCTCCCATCATAGTAAAACCCAGGAAGATCTGAAGAGCCCGAATTCATAATCTGATCAGTGTTTCGGAAAAAACGTACAAAAATAAAGCTGAAAAAGTTGAAGGGGTGAGATCTTGTAGTACCTCCTGCCGTGGTTTTGCAGAGAAAAGCAACTTTGAAGCTGGTGTGTGTTTTGTGTTGCTTAGCGCAGAAAAGGAGGGAAGGTAGTGGAAGTGTCGAAACGGTGGAGGGCTTTATGGAATGGTCACGAGTCCCTACCAAAACCGTTGGTATCCGGGTTGCTGAGGTGGCGCTGTGGCGCAGGCAAAATGTTAGAAGATTGGAATGAGGATCCTCATTCGGAAGATTGAACGAGTATCCGGATTCTTTTTGTTGAGAATCTTTCAATCACGCCTGTTCATTATATATAATACGGTTAAAAATTATTATAAATTTTTTATTTAAAATTAAATATAAAAAGTCTCTGATGAAAACTGACCTTATAATATACAATAAACATACATAATTGGAAGTTCCGAGATCCTCTTTGATCCGGAGAGGATCCTCATTCGGAAGATTGGACGTCCCATGTGCCTTCAAATTTTAAGGTATTCTATTAAACTGGGCTGGGCCCTGGACCAAAGGTTGTTGTTTTAGTCCACCCAAATCCAAGTTGGGTCGGGTCATCCAAATATTGAGTGATTTTCTCTAATAAGTGAGCATGCATAAAAGAATGGATTTGTGCATCTTTAATTTATCACTTGTACGTGCAAAAAGGTGATGCTATTCACATAAGTTTTTTTTATCTTTTACACATGCTGTTTATTTTTTTGTCGTCGAATCAAATGAATTGGAAATGATCAAATAACATAAACTAATAGAGAATGTACGAGACGTAAAAAAAGAAATACAGATAGCACCACCCCTAGAAAAATTACGGTTAATTACTCAAACTTAAAATCTTTGGACAATACGTCACTTACATAAATTTTCGTCCATAATTTTGGTATGTTTGATCACGTGACTTGCACCTACCAACTTTTTTCATGTCAATTTCATTGATTCATAACAAAATGAAGGTGAAAAACAGAAACGACCAATTGTTCATCATCAATTCATTTTATCTTGGTTAACACAAACAACTGGATTAGTCAATCGTCAACCTCCAAAAAAAAAATTCTAAAGATGAGGTGGGTACAGATTAGAACAAGAAGTGATGCGATAGATTAAATGATCATAAACCAACTTTTTTAGGGAATGCGAACATTTTATTATGCTTTGATGTATAAGATACTCTATAACATACTAGGTTATACACGTAGTGGCGGATGTCCATTGGAATCAAGGTGGTCCTGGGACTATCTAGATCCTGAGAAATATACATGTGAAAGTTCTTCTGACGATCCTTCAAATGTTTGGTATGGTTCTTTTTGTGTTCACTAAGTGTTTGATGTAATATCTGCTAGGCATATATATTGGCAACACTCGACAAATTCTCTCGATAACACTCATCAAATTGTTTTGGCATATGTCGATATCTGTTAATATGTGCGCAACATAGTTCGACTAACGACAACAAGCCCAATGTTTGACGAAATGCGTCATTAGACAAACTAAATTTTTTTGTGCACTTCGCGCTCTGTTTATATTTGAAAACTTAGACATTTAACATTACAAATTTCCAATGATCAAATCTTAAATCCACCACTACAAACATGAAAGATGTTTTGAGCGATAAACATTAGCAAGGAAGTATCCAAGATGATGACCACCCGAAGCCTCAGTAGGTGGCAATCTTTATTTTTTTGTTTTTAAAAACAAAAATGATACTCTTACTACATAGTTGTACTATCTCTCTATTAGATATAAGACCTACATATGTTGGGGGGCCCTTTATTAGAAAAATGATACAAATATGTGGTAAGTGTAGCATTACTCTTCTAAAAATGAGTTGATGATGAACAGTAACTAATTAGATTTAATTAGGAGAAGAGAGAAAGTTAAATTTTGGTTGATCATTAAAAATTATAAAATTACATTGATTGTGGGCTTCAAGAGAATAAAAAAGATTTGGATTGTTAGGAAAAATTAATATTAAGATATTTTAACTTAAGTTAAAATGGTTAGTATGGTTAGAAGTGGTGACTAACCAAACTAACATTTGGGTCATTTAGCTAGCTACACAGAGACCTTATTTTGGAAAAACCTAATGTGACAAACCCAAGGCAAAGAAGAAAGCACCATACCCCTTTCAACTGTCAACTATTACTTAAAAAAAGAACTGAAGAAAGCCAAGACGTACGGTTAGATTTGAACCCAATACAAGGTATGGTTGAGAGAGAAACTGCAGCACGCGCGAGCCACTCGATGGGGCAGCCATGTTGCATGCTCCAGGGCAATGGCTCCATGGGATCAACTAGATCAGGTCTTTAATTTCCTCCAAGCACTAGGCCCTCATCACTTAAATCAATTTTTAAGTTAATGAACTAGGGTTCGTTTGGATCTACTTTTAAAATAGCTGAAATCGTTTTTAGATAAAGTATTTTTGGGTTCCAAAAGTACTTTAAGTGCTTTATGTAAGAAACATCAGTTATCTACTTCTTCCAGGAAGCCCTTTAAGTGCTTTTTAGGATTTACTTACGTTTTTACTGAAAATTGGTTCCAAAAATATTTTCATCAAAAGTACTTTAAATACTTTCAGTCATTTTAAAAGCACATCCAATCGAGCTTCTAATTTATAGTCTAATAATATTTCTTTTTTGAAATAAATTTTAAGCTCGAATTCTCATATTCCACTCATGAAATGATTAGAAAACAAAAAAAATTAAAGGCAGTTTAATTATAGTATCTAGATACAGCATTGTCCAAACTCGAGTGGAATGCAGTCCATATATTGGTGGTGCGTCCTTCACATTTTGTCAACATAATAATGGTGTTCATTGGCTAACTGCACGATGATTTTAGCAACGAATTTTTTTTTTTAAAAAGTACTCTTAAGTCAACAATTATTATTTGCACAGTAGAGTCAACTAATACTGCGGTTTAAGTATTCATTTTTATTTGTAAGTGGGAGGTTTTAAAGTAGAATTTTGTAAATTGTGATTTGAAACTAATTCATTCATTCTCTCTTAGTGTAAATATAGGGTTTGTGAGTTTGAAACTAATTCATTCATTCACTCCCTTAATGTAAAAATAGCGTTATATAAAAAATTATCACCCAGTCTCAAAATAAAATTACAAAAACAAAACAAAATGTAAAAGACCCCCAACCCAAAAAATGGAAAAGTCAAATTGCTAAAAAGAGGAGTCCCAGAATTTCTAACAATTCCATGCAAGTTGATCCATTGGACTCAGTTGGTAATTATACATTCCACAAGGCAATACTGTAGACTCCATAAAATCCATATCAAAGTTAGAGCTCCCAAATGAAACATCCATGTTTGTCTGCGCACCATCCAATCCATTGGCCTCCTCATCTTCCACCACTTCACGAGCCTCCTCCTGTTGAGACTGCAATTGTATGTCTTCTGGGTTTGTGGATTTAGTTATGGGTTGAAAGCTCTCATTTACAATATTTTCAAGCTCTGATATTGGATATGAGTGAGAAGTGGAGATTGTTGGGACACTATTTATCCCCATGGACTCTGGTAAAAAAATTGGATTAATTTGCTCCTGGACTGGAGTAGTACTCCAAACAATATTAGGGTTTTGGAATTCATAGGTTGATATGGTTGAGCTTTCGTGATTTGCATTTGGAGATGAAGTAGAAGGTAATGTGAGATAAGGTGCTTCCAATATGTCTATGGAAGTATCTGCTGAGACATGTGAAGAATTTACAGAGAAAACAGAAGATGAAGAAAACATATTGCATGCATGAATATTATTATTGTTGTTGTTGTTGTTGATGATGTTACTAGGGTTAGCTTTGGAAGAAGGGAGAAGATTGTGGGTGTTGGGATCAAAACCTTGTGCAATGAGCTTCTTCTTGATGCATGAGTTCCAAAAATTCTTGACCTCATTGTCTGTTCTACCTGGCAAATGCTTGGCTATCTGAGCCCATTTGTTGCCTAAAATCCTATGAACTTCTACGATGGTTCTCTCTTCTATCTCAGAAAATGAACCCCTCTTGAGATCTGGTCGCAAATAGTTTATCCACCTCAATCTGCAACTCTTTCCACACCTCTCCAAACCTGCAATTAACAATGGAACAAGATCACAAAACGACGTTGTTGAAATTATGAGGATAGAGTTTTCAAACTGGTATGTGGAGAAGGAAACACACTCTAGTCAATTTGGCTAAGCGCCCATATCTCTGCTGAGAGAATATTGATAAAAGTAATTGATGGCTACGGAAATATTCGTACCAGCTAGTTGTGGGACAGAGCTCCATGAACCATGACCATAGGTGTTGATGTGATTCAATAGCTTCTCATCTTCTTCAGGAGACCACAGTCCTCTCTTAACTTTCTGTTTGCTGCAACAGTTATGGCCCATCCTTTTCTGTTGATCCTCAGGCTCTTTCAATATTAATTAGCACACACACCATTGATTGTCATCTAGTCTGGATGTGGCTCGTTTACCTTAAATATGTTTCTTAAACATCCAATTTTAGAAAAAGGTTAACATCTTATTGTAATAGAGAGAGAGAGAGAGAGAGAGAGAGAGGACCGCTGAGTCTGAGTCTCTCTTTGAGTGTTTTGGTAGCTTCCTAGCCTGTCTCATTCAACTAAATGGGTCTCAATTAACTTGATTGTTACTTTTCTTTAATAATAGTTTGAATCTTACTTGATGAGTACGAAATTACAGAGCATGGTCCTTCCTAAAATGAACTAAGAAATTACAAAGCATGGTCCTTAAAATGAACTGTTTGATTTGTGGAGTAATATTGCAATTAGTAAGGATCATATTTTATCTCTAATCACACTAATACAGAAAAATGATTTCCCACACTCTTTTTCTTCTTCTGCACATGCATATTTATGTAATTCTTCTCAAAAAAAAAAAAAAAAAACAAATAAATAAAAGTGTGAAAGAAGAATAAAAGCATACGGAAGAAATCACTCCCGTAAATATATTTCAAATGCACATCAATCGTGGTATAATGTGATCAAAGTATGATACATACATACATACATATATATATATATATATATATATATATATTATGTATCTAAGGAAATGGAATATACGACCTTATGGCTAAAGGCTCTTTGATCATTAAGCTTCAAGTGCCTTACATATTATGAGAATATTTTTTGTCTATTGAAAAATTGTTATTAGTATTCTAAAATTTCATTCTGCACCCGAAATATGTAAAATTATAAGAGAGGAATAACACCTAGAAGAGTGCGGAACGATTTTTTTAAATTGTCAATAATATCATCATTTCTGTATATAAAGAAATTATTGAATGAAGGATTGAAGTGATTCCCAGCAAACATAGTTAAAAGATGCAAGTTTAAGAAACAGTGAAAAACAATATATAAAGTAATTACTTTACCCCCTAGGTTAATTAAACGTTTGATTTTGATCTTCTTTGCTTTTTTCTTTAAATTTTATAATGAAATCTTGACAAACTCTCTTTCCCAAACGATATGATGTAACCACATCTTTATCAAACATAGAAACATATATAATTGAATCATACTATTTGGAATGAATAGATTTATAATTAATGGTCATTAGTGGGAAGCCTAATGATTTAAAGGTAACTATATCATTTCCTTCCACACAAACATTTCTATATATGTATACATTTTTATGCCATTTACGTCTTCTAATTTGTAAATCGGAATAGGCCGCATTTGACATACATCCTTGCTTCACTCAACGGTTGCTTGAAGGTTTCAATCATAATTTCTTGGTATCAACGAAGAAGATGATGATTGGATATGTCTCCTTTCAGCGTCTTTCACCCCTGTCCCTTGCTACCTTACTTTCCCTAATTATCCTTTTGTTTAAAACTTAATTAATTAATTAATCGTTTTCCCTCATAAACTAATTTTCTTTAGGAGGAAATCACGTGGAAAAGCAAAAAATTAAAGAACAAACATACTATATTAAACCAGCCAATATATCTTTCCACCTTCTATTATTGTTAAAATTGTCTCCGTTGGCCCCCTAAGAGACCATTACACTGAGGGCAACGATAACTTTTTCTTGTTTAGTACAGAAATTGGAAAAGTCCCTTTGTCTTGTCGAACATGAAATAGCACATGTCAGAACACCAAGCTAAAGTGAAGTAATTAGTCTGCTTAATAAACCAAATTAAGCTTGAGTAATATAATACTGATCCTACAAGACTCATTAGGGTGAAAGAAATTCGTTTGCATGAGTAGCCAAGAAATTAGAAAGGTTTGCTAGCTAGAAGGAGAGATATGTAAAGATTAGATTAAACAACTCAGAGATCAAAAGAACATATAATTCACATTATAATTTAATCAAAACCAAATTGTTGTATAACCTGCATGTTTTCGCATGGCTAAACAGATCAGAGATCCCTCATCAGAACGATCGAGAGGGGCGCTATCAGGCCGTTGTCTATTGATTAAAACAATTTATTTTTTAACTTATTAATGGCTCTTATGTCTGAGGAAGTATATCTCTATGAGTCTATAAAGTTATCATGTGTCAATGTCACGTAATGAGTGTTACAAATTCATAAGGATATATCCGAAAATTAAGAATCTCTTCCATCATAATTCCCCAAGTCCAATCCCAACTTTTCCCTTTTCTTCATTTGTTGTCATGTGTTGAGTCATCACCCACTGTTCTTTGTCTAACTTTTGGAGATGCACAGATATGCATGATGCTCAAGCTGGGTAATTAAGGAGATTAAGCTTTTTAGATCGCATGTTTAAGAGTCAAATGAAATATCCTATGATCATCACTAATATCTAACAAGAATGATATGGACCAGTAGTCCATTATAATCTTTCTGCGCATATAGTAATCTTAGTAAGATTATCTTACCGACAGTTTCTATAATCATCTGTTTCTTTTTTTAGCCTTGTGTTTTGATGATCATAACTTTGAAGAAAGTTATGCAAAAGGCAAAACAAGTTGATTATCCCCACTAGTAAAATTATCAATGTAATATATTACTGTTCATCACTCCTATTATTAATTTATAAATTTCTTGCCCTCGCTCCTTTTCATAATCTTTTTGTATTTAATTTTTAATCTTTTTTACTAGAGCGATCAGTGTTAGTCGGTTAAATAGTAATTAATTGTTAAGAAGGAAAGGAATTGGTGTGATTGAACCTGCACATAATACATACACGATTATTTTCTGCAACATTAATAAAGCGTCATTTGCTATCTTTCCTTATCTTGTTACTTAATTATCCCTTTGAATATCACTATTATAATGACTTTATTTTATTACACTATATATATATATAGACACATATATACAAGCCCCTTATTCAAAGGGATTTCTATTTATTTTTTTTAAATGAGGATTAGATGTGGGGCCTATTCCACATCGAATTTCAATAACCTAAATCGTCTATTTTGTAAGTTTTATTTCATAGATCATCCGTACAAAAATTCAATTCAATCCGAAACTATTTGCCTATTTAATTATCAAGATAAAATTTCATTGTTTCTTAAGGTGCAACATGAAAAATAGACAGTTCGGATCATTAAAGTTTGATGTGGTGTAGACTCCACAACTAATCCTCATTTTTATAAAAAAAAAATAGGGATCACTTTCCTTAAAGGTTTCATTTATATATAAAACAAACGATATTGTCTACGTTAAGAGGAATGTGTGAGCTTAGCCTCACAGTGAATTTACAATAATATGGTTCAAATTCACCTTTAACAATAATCGAACATAAACCTATTTTATTATTATCCTTATCGATCCCACCTTTATTCACCACTCGGGCTAACTCTAAGGGCTTCTAGTGACCTTCTTTTTACCCAATATATTATTTCAAGGTGTCATTGGCTAAAATTTGCCTCCCCTTGTTGTGTGCTTCTGCCCACTTGTTTCCTTTTTGGGTTGTACGGGCGGAAACCTTGTGACCAAATACAATTACATTACCTTGACAAACATAATCTATGCACTCAAAAGTCAAAACACATGCCAATAAGGAAAATGGAAAATATGTGCAGCTTACCTCTTATTTAGAATTAATCTTCACGATTAGGTAAGAATTCTCAATATTGCACTGCCTATCAATTGGATGCAGTGAACAATTTGGGTACGTAGAGGTGGCTTACTGGTCTAAACAAGTGTACCACAAGAACACCAAGAGAATAAAAGATCGGAATGCCTATGATTAATGCTTTTATATTTATATGATATGGGTTTTGAATCTTTTGATATATATCAACAAGGTTTGCTCTATATTTTAGACATGCATGCATGCAGGTAGGTTTCTTATGTTGGCAATTGCCAATGTCTTGTAAACATGATTAACAAAACTCTGAATGATAAACATCACAGCTCATGACCCAAAACCTAGAAGCCTTGTAGAATAATTTCATGAAATACTGATTGACATATACAATGATTTTTTATATATGGATACATATTCTACACTAATTGGGTTTTAGATAGAGAGAGAGGGATCTCAGAAGTGGCAGATACAACTACTAAAAGGATAGAAATACGTTATGATAGTTTCACCTTTGAAGAAACAAGGAAAAAGGATAAGGATATGAAGTGTTCAAGTGAATAATCAAATTGTTTACACTTCAAATTAATTAATGGATATTGTATGCGAAAATACACCTTAATTATATACAGATATTGTAAGAGAATGTATGCTTTTGGTTGTCTAATTTGACTAGTACCCATTGATTGCTTGACATATATTATATCCATTAAAATAATTATTAGTTACATTAATCTGTCTCTATAGTATACGTTGTTCCACTTTTTGGAATTTTTTAGGAGGCCACGCTTTGTTTTGGTTCTTTACAGCTACCGTGTAATGGCTATCTTACAGCTAGCCATGGAAAAAAGAATGGTACTCCAACTGATAGATTGATTCATTTGGATTATTGGATGTAACTTGATTAGTTTCCTCACAACCATGCACATAATGTTGCAGATAAGGGGAAGTGTGAGTAATATTTTCTTGTGAAAAATGAGATTGTTGATTTTTCACAAGATTTTTTGCTTGCTCATAAAGAAAAATGTTACAACTTATTTAGAAATAGTTTTACCATTCATTAAGTCACATAAGCAACTTTTTATCTAATTTTTAAACCGAAACATTAAAAAAAAAGTAAAAAAAATACTAGCAGTATTGGTTTGGCTTCAGTTCGGGACCGTTTGCATTAAAAATACTTAATTATTTGGTTGGAAGTACATTTTGCTTTGATTATTGATTTCTTGCGCTCTTCTCAGTTGGTGCCTTGGCAATTGAGGGTGAGTAGGGAAACTGTTTGCATCGAATTCCCCAAATTCATTTTGGGTCTTCTCACATTTGTAGGGAAAATAATCAAGTTGCTGATGCTCTAGCAAATCATGGCACCTCTTCAACTGATCTTGTTTGGTGGGATTCTCCTCCTACTTTTATTCTTTCATATTATTATTGAGATTACGTGTGTCTTCCAAGCTATCGTTTTCAATAGGTTTTCATTTAGTGACATTATTTTGTTTGCTTGTTTTTCATGGCCTTCTTTCATTGCCATGGTTAGGCTTCATGTACTCC
This sequence comes from Pyrus communis, assembly GCF_963583255.1. Taxonomy (NCBI): domain Eukaryota; kingdom Viridiplantae; phylum Streptophyta; class Magnoliopsida; order Rosales; family Rosaceae; genus Pyrus; species Pyrus communis. Next base: position 23,443,721 of record NC_084805.1, read on the forward strand.
TTGCCATAAATTGTATTTTCTTTTTTATTAATGAAATTATCACTTAATCACTTTTCATGATAGCAATGTTGAAGTAGATTGACTTTGTGAATTTAATTAAAACATATATATATACACACCCACTAAGACGTTGAAAGAATAAAATAAATATATATACTTATCGCTTGTTAAATTATCATTTTTCAGTTTGAATGATTGTTTGCACAGTTGATATATATTGGAAGAAGAACCTAAAGTTAAGTGTTGCATTTTATCTGACGACCTTTTTTTAGGCAGCGATAGTGCATGTGGGGGGTGGGGGGGATTTGAGAATCAAAATGAGGAGATGCAAGTGAGAGACATTACTTCATGTAGATGTGATAAAGTTGTTAATCGGTACTCGTTAAGATCTGTTTAATTTGATATCACCATAATACATATGAGATATTTGTAATGGTGATGATGGTGTTAGGTGAAATCAAACTAGATGAGTCTTAATGAATACCCATTAACAACTCTATGGTTTAATCTGCCACCTCTAACTTCATGTAATGGCGATGATGGTGTTAACATCCGTTTAATTTGATACCCCTTAACAACTCTATTGACGCGTTTACGTACCTGTAATCGAAATCAAAATGTGGAAGTGTTAACATCCGTTTAATTTGATACCCATTAACAACTCTATTGACGCGTTTACGTACCTGTAATCGGAATCAAAATGTGGAATTGAATTCCGATTACGAAGTACTTCAGTGTTTACTAAATCTAAAGGAATTGAAAAAGTGGTGGGACCCTCAAAATTTTTGAAATTCAATTCCTTCTTTTGGAGGAATTAGACTCCTAAGATCTATGAGGTATTTCCATTCCACCTGCTGTGGGGAATCTAGAATACAAATTTTCAACCACTTATACCCTCACTTTATTTTTAAAATTGTAGCACTACCATTTGCATTAACACAGAGATCCACCTACCGCTGTCCAACGATAATGTCCAGTGCTACTCCCTCTCCCAACACCGCAACCACCAATGCCCAGCATGCAACCCAAACCCACTACTCCCACTTTCCGCCATATCTCTATGTTTCCCCCAGAAAATTTTGAAATCAAAATGCACTAGGTTAGAGAGAGAGAGAGAGGGAGAGAGAGAGAGAGAGAGAGAGAGAGAGAGAGAGAGAAGAAGAAGAAGAAGAAGAAGAAGAATAAGAGAAAGAGGGAATGAGGGACTTACAGTGGAGTTTATTTGCCATCAAATGCCCAAGACTTGAAATAGATAAACTTGAAATCATAATAGAATGGATTGAGATAGCGAGAGGTGGCGGTGAGGAGTGGGTTCTTCAAGAAGAGAAAGATAAGATTGATTTGGGGTTGAGTTATTTTTTATTTAAATAAATACATATTCACTTTTTTTTTTTATGAATTATTATATAAAAATTTGTTATATAGATTTTGAATAAGGACATTTTTGTAATCATATTGAATTATATTCTGATTCTAATGAATTAGTAAACACTTGAATAAAATCAGTACTTTTTTTACTTCAATTCCAGAAAATTTAAGTAAACTGCTTTAACAGGAATCCAATTCTAACTCCTTCCTATTCTAACTCCTCATCAATTCAATTCTTCCTCAATTCAATTCCTCTCATTCTAATTACGGATTAGTAAACGAGGCATATGGTTTAATATGCAAACTCTAACTTCATGCATGGTCTGCCATGATCATTGCACGTACGTACCTTATTGCTGTTTCGGACCATGCTAAATGAGAAGGTCCGAGGGATTGCATTCTCTGTTTTATCCTCTTGTTTGTGTGGTTGCTGGGGAAATCAGTTCATGGGCTAATGGTCAAGAACCAATGGGAGCTCAGTGTGGAACTTGGTACTACATTGGTTGACATGTAGGCTAAGGAGAAAATTTTTAATGTGCCTGGAGGACAGGTAGTATACTACGTGTTATTATATAAATAGAGAAAAGTTTTATTTTTTAAGAAGTTAAAATTTTAATTTAAGTATCTTACTACTTATATAATAATACATATTTTATTACCTCGTGTTTTGGACACACAGAAAATCTCTCCTATTCTAAGTGTAAATGTCGCGTCGGGTCATGGAATGCATTGATTTGCGGATCAGCAGAACGTGGCTCCAGCAGAGCAGCATTGTCTTTGTATGGGACCAGGATCCTCTCCTAATCTAAGGATGAAGATCCTCATGATCGAGAGATGTGGACCGTTGGATAAAAATCCAACGGTTACAAACAGGAGATCCCTTTAAAGTTATAATAATTATAATCGTTGAATTTTCATCCAACGACCCATATCCCTTGGTCATGAAGATTCTCATTCTTAGATTAGGAGAGGATCCTGATCCCTTTGTATGAGGAGATGCAACAAACCGGTGTGGAGCCTAATGAAGTGACTTTCACAGGGATTCTTAGGACTTTCACAGGAATTTTTGACAAGGCAAATGTTAGACATTTTGTCTCTAATCAAATATACGCCATAGTGTGATGCTTATGGTTGATCGACAAGTGTCTCCGAAGCAATGTATTTTTTTTTAGCTAGGGATTAGTTTGAATTTATAAAAAATTGCAAGCAACTAAAACGGCAATACCGCATGCACAAGGGAGCGCGCGCTATCTACAAACAAAGCCATGCAATCCCTCGTCATCTCTCTCTCGAACCATCTTATAAAACCCAAAAGCAAATACCACGCCTCCTTCTATTGCTTTCTCAAAACCTACAATTCATGGGCTTCCGCTATCCGAAATGCTTCTTCCCCCCACAATGCTCTGCACATCTACTCTCAAATGCACCGAAATTCGATTCCTTTCGATACCTTCTCCGTCCTCTTTACGCTAAAATCGTGTACCCAGTTGAAGAACCACGCAATCATTCAACACCTCCATGCCCATGTAATCAAACTTGGGTTTTGCTCCCATGTATATGTGGCCACTTCGCTTCTCCATGCGTACGTTGTTGTGTCGTTTGTGGATGCATGCCTACTGTTCGATGAAATTCCTGAGAAGAACACGGTCACGTGGAACACGATGATTGCGGGGTTTTCGAGGTCAGGGGATGTGGAAAGAGCGCGTTTGGTTTTTGAGGAAATGCCGTTGAGAGATGTTGCGTCGTGGTCCGCCATGATAGCTGCGTACGTGAACAATGGCAAGCACGAGCGTGGTTTATCGTTGTTTCGGGATATGGTGATGGATGAAGGTTTGAAGCCTGACCAAGTGAGTGTGGGCTCAGTTTTATCGGGTTGTGCCCACTTGGGTTCTCTTGGTTTGTTGGTGGGGAAATCAGTTCATGGGTTGATGGCTAAGAATGGGTGGGAATTGAATGTGGAAATTGGTACGATATTGGTTGACATGTATGCTAAGTGTGGGTTTTTGAAGGGAGCTGCACAGGTTTTTGAATTGATGCAAGAAAGGAATGTCATGACTTGGACCGCTTTGATTTGTGGATCGGCACAACATGGCTACAGCAAAGCAGCATTGTCTTTGTTTGAGATGATGCAAAAAGCCAGTGTAAGAGCTAATGAACTGACCTTTACTGGAGTTCTGAGCGCTTGTGTGCATACAGGACTAGTTGAGGAGGGCCGGAAATATTTCAAGATGATCGAAGAAAGTGGCTTGGAGCCTAGAATACAGCATTACGGATGCATGGTTGATTTGTACGGCAAGGCAGGACTGTTAGAGGAAGCTTATGAGGTTATTATGAAAATGAGTCTAGAGCCCAATGTCGTTATTTGGACTGCTTTTTTATCTGCTTGTAAGGAGCATAAACAGTTTGAGATGGCAGAACGAGTGGTTGAGCAGGTCATGAAGATGGTAAAACCAGAGAACGATGGTGGGGTTTATTCTCTCCTCTCGAATTTGTATGCTTTGGGTGGGAAGTGGGATGATGCAGAAAGAGTGAGGAATTTGATGAACAACCAACATGTGAGGAAGGTCGGAGCATCTAGTTTTGTTAGAAGTGGATAGCAGAAAGTTTACATTCCATCTGTCCTTGGGCAAGCTATGAAATCTACCTGGATTGTCCTAACTTGGGGTGAGCCTTCAATATTATTACAGGGTTTACTTGTTTGAGCGACAATAATACGTTGTTCGGAAAATAACATTGCCTGATTTGATTGTTATAAGTTCAAATACTGATGAGATGGTGGATAGAATCTGACTAATATCGATACTAATTTTCCAGGTAAATGAACATTGACCTCCGGCACATTGATCAAATTTAAGCTGTCTGTATCACGTGCAAACGGTTGATCGGATTTGTCTCCTCAATGTACTGTAAGAGTTACATTTTGTACCTTCTTGCTGACCACTTTGTTGCTGTTTCCACCCCTTTTTTCCCACAATTTTTCATTCATAAAGGCAATCATTGTTGCTTTAGTGTCCATATTGTATTAGTTATCAGGGAAAAAGTAAAAGGCAATTAGCAGGAATGATCATATTTTGACGTTTAGTTGCAGAAATGATAGTGTTGTTTTAGTGTACATATTCTATATCTTTGTTTCTTCACTAATACCGCAATGGGATCAAAAGAATTATACTCATCTGCATCCTTTATTAATTTGACTGCTAAAATAAGTAGAAACAACCAGAACACATACACCCACCAAGACGGACAAAGGCCGGCACAGCCAGCAAACAACCAAACGTAACCAAAAAGACTATTTCCCAGAGTCTAGGAACTGGTGTTGGCCATCATGGGAGTGCAAATGCGTAGGCCTCTCTCCAAGAACAGCTATCATATGGAGTCTTTGCAGCTATCTCTGACTCTAACATTCCCTCACGAAGGTTGCTCATGACAATGTGTTCATTGAACTTGAAATACACGATATCTTGATTATTCGGGTGGAAACTTAGAATCTCAACCATGCCGCTCCTGTTTACCTGTTCAGAAAACAAAGGAATATCATCTAAAGGCAAGGAAATTATGTCGAACAACCATTCAAATTTCCCATCTCCCTCACGTGCCTCTTGTAGTTTCAGCTCCCAAACACTGAATGGGAAAATCAGCACCCAATCCAACCGTGCACATCCGCAGACACCCTCCGTAGACACCTAGATACCAATTCTTTACTCGTCCACCAAAAAAAGTCGCAGGCTCCTTAATGAAACGGCATTTAGCAATATTATCACCACTACTACTACGAAGGAATGGATTCAACTCAAATTTACATTCAGATAAATTATGCACCCAATAAAACATTCTGTTGTGAGCAATGGCTGCGTATAACGTAAAATCCAATTAAACCATCGTTGTTGCGTATGTGCTTTATTTGTTGTGGGCTAAATGACATAGCCAACTCTTTCCATTCACCACTTGTCTCAGAAGAGATCATCTCCACATGTAGCTACCATCTGACCAATTCCGAATTAATCGTACAATCATCCACCTATACTCAGTATTAAGCTGTATGATATCAAAACTTGTACAGCTACTGTCTTCTTCAGAGGAGTGGTTATAGTATGGATCATACATGAATCCCACTCTCAGAGGTTCAATCTTACCATTGTGGACTGGAGGGGTGGGAGGAAGAGCAACCCATTGCTTGGTGTATGGATTGCAGATGTAGTAATCCCCTTAAACCCAACCTGTTGTACAGCACAGAACCAAGTCATTATAGGTAGCTAGAACAATTTGTTCTCCGTCTTCGTTGTCACCAAAACCAGGAAGGAAACTTAAAGAGAGATTGCTTGTTTGGAACACTGGAGGGTTGGACGTTGTAAAGACTTCAGTTTTGCGCTCCTCCCTATCGCTAAAGGCAAATACAACGAGAGTACTTGGAATGGGGGCTTATGCCGATTGCTTTGGAGACATAGAAAATGGCGAACAAAAGAAGGATCAGAGATGAGATGGAACCAACGCTTCGACACACTTGTTCACTGAAGAACAACTTTACTGCAAGGAAGTCGACAAAGGATTTCAACCAACAATGGGTCAGGAAGATCATCAATACAATTCTTCATGAGCGATCAACTTGGTGGTGATATCTTTTTGGTACCATTCTGCTGCGTTAATATTTACTTTTGGTAGCGGTATCCAAAGAACGCTGATAGGGTTAGGGTTTTCGACTTTCGTAAGATCAGAGAAACATATACTGGAACGAAAGTTGGGGAAATTTATAATTTTATACCAATGCCACCTGAACTTTTACTGATTTGCAAAGTATCACCTGAAAGAAAAATAAAGATTGCTTAAAGAATTCCGTTAAAATTAGCAGGTGGCTCAGTTTCTAGGGATTTAATTTATTCACTGATGAAAAAGCATAAACAGATATATATGGGGTAATCTTTGACAAACAAACACAGGAACTCCAGAAAAAAAAATAAAAAAAACAATATAATGGACTGCACACACCTTGAACAAGCTCTCATGCTGCAGGACTGAAATCTTGTATCCCTGGGAGTGGGAGGTGAAGCAGAGAGAGATGCTGGGGAGAGGGAGGTCGGGAGATCGAAGGAAGCTTGGTGTACGGGGGGAAGTTTGGAATATCTTCATATGACATGTAGATATGGATTCAGATTGATCCGATCCGAATTCAATATAATTAACTGGATATAAATTGAGATTTCCAGTTTGATAATCCATAGATTCTAATATTGATCAAAGCATATGTAATCCGACTTAATATAACATCTTATTTATTTTTATTTTTTTTGAAACCCAACGGACCGATAATATAGAAGCCTACAGGAGGCAAGAAGCAGTAACATCTTATTTATTTGTTATGTAATTTAGAGTTAATCTTAGTTTACTATCATGAAGTTTCGTAGTTTTCAACATTTGATAAATGAAATTTTTTTCATCCCAAAGTCATACGTCTTAATTTTGAGACAGTTTCATATATCCTTTAATTTTTTCGTCAGAATTTCTGTTAACTGATATCGTGGTGCCCACGTAGGTAATAACTGAGCGTCACATGTCAATATGGCCCACTTCAATATTAAAAAATTAAATAAAAAAACAAAAACATAAAAAATAAAAAAAGAAGCCCCACTCGTGTTCTACCTGACCCAACCCCCTCCCTTTCGTCTTCTATGTTGGGGTTGCTGGCGACCCCAATATCAAATGTAGGAACCCCCACCTTCCTTCCTTCATTCCTGCGACATGCATCTACACCTCCCCTATTTAGATCTTCGATTCCTCCACAACCCTGATTCTTCTCGTCCCTTCACCAATGGAAATTAGGTTTTTTTTTTTTTTTTTTCTTTCTTTCTAATCTGGAGCAGCGGAGAGCGAGAAATGGGTAGAAATTAAGATTTTACAAATTATAATTTGAGTGTGTTAGAGGAGGTTGCAGAGAGGGATTTTAGAGAGAGGGGAATGGGGAAGAAATTGTGGTAGGAGGAGAAATATCCACATGGGTTAGGCTTGTAGGGATTTTAGAGAGAGAGAGAGAAAGATGGGGATGGGGAAGAAATTACAGAGGGAAGAAGGAAGGTGGGGGAAGGTTGGGGGAGACTGGTGGTGAAGGAAGGCTGGGGGAGAGGGTGCGGGTTGTAGAATGTAGAGGGAAGAAGAGAGGGAGGGGGTTGGGGGAGAAGAGGGTGGGTTATCCTTTTTTTTTTTTTAATATTGAAGTGGGCCCATATTGACATCTGGTGCTCAGTTATTATCCACGTGGGCGCCACATCATCAATTAACAGAAGTTCTAACGGAAAACTTAATGGTTGTATGAAACTGTTCCAAAATTAAGACTTGAGGTATGACTCTGGGATGAAAAAAAATTTATGTACCAAATGTTAAAAACTACAAAACTTCAGGGTAGTAAACTGATATTAACTCTATAGTTTAATAAATAATTTTAATCCTCAGTGGTAAAATGGAAGTCTAATACTATGTGAATTGTTTTTCTAGTGTGTATTTTTTGTTCTGTAGATAAAGAAGAAGACTACGACATTTATGGCCATTGAACACTATAAACTTCTCAATTCCCTTCCTCTTTCTTTCTACTCCTCACTTAACCGATCATCTAAGTTTTATTCGTTTTGGGTTCCCACTTTAAATTGGAGAAAATTTTGTTTGTAGTTGTAACATTGTCATTAGCCTACGTGTTATAGTATTAGTGAGCGACAAGTTTATATTTCAGAATATAATACACACAAGTTATAACATGGGTAGATTGTAATATTATGTGGCGGTGTAATGGTCAGACGAAAAAACTATTCCTTAAATTGTTAGTGCATTGCCCTTAACCAACTCGGATGAGATCATGAGAGACATCACCAAATCTCATTCATCCCCGAATTTCGAGCACACTATTACTGGTAAATTGTAAGGATATTTTAGGAATTAGTGTAGAGACGTTGAAATCAACATTTTTTTTTTAAGTGAGTAGTGATTTTCACACTTAAGAGACATAAATAAACTTGGGCATATAGGATAAATGGGTGTGTGAAAATAATTTCTCTTATTCAATCCTAATGCTAAGAAAAAGCGAAGAGTGCAGAGGAGAAAACGAGTGCGAAAATCACTTCATTTTGATGAATGTTAGGGTTAAAACGGAAAATTCAAAAGAACAGCAATCCACCCCCAACTAAGGAACTAACTCGATAGGGCTCTCCCGAAGCTATAAAATCAAACGTAAAATCCGAATTTCGCCCTTTTCGCGTTTCGCAGAACCCTAAACCCAAATCAAGAGAGGCAAAGGCGGTGCAGAAACAATGGCGAAGTCGATGAGATGCAAGAGAGAGAAGAGGCTGAGGGCCATACGGAGAGAGATGGTGGAGCCCTACTACGACAAGAAAGACGAAGCTAAGCTCGCTGCCCAGGAAGCTGCCCTCGCTGCCCCCAAGCTGCCCGTACGGCCCCCGCCTAAATCCACCTCTGCTATGGAGGTCACCACCACTGACGGCGCTTCCGCATCCACAAGCAACATGGGTATGCTCTCTTTTGCTCGATACCCATTTCAATTTTGTGCTAAATTCACTTACCCATGTTCTAAGTTGTGCTTAATTTGTTGGAAATTATGTGGTTCCACCCATTTTTCTTCATGTTTTAAATACCCATTTGCTAGTTTTGCTTAAATTTCTATCAATCCGCTTGCTTTTTGTGATGCCCTGCTCTTGCAATGTGATATTTCGATATATATTGGTTGGAAAAAAAAAAAAAAAAAGGTTCTTTTATTGCTAGCTCTTACCATATATGCATCCAAAGATTGACAGATAGTACTTGTTTTCTGATGGAATTATAGTTTAGGGGAAAAAACTGAAATTTATTCAGCAACAAAAGGAGAAAAAAAATTCTTTTCAGTCCCACACTTTCTTTACAAAGTCTATAAATTGGACTTCTTGTGAAGAGTGATATTTTGGTTGTAAAAATAACTAGACTAGGTTTATATTTCCGAAAGATACTATTTGAGAAGTGAGATAACTTGCTTAAACACCAGGCAGAAGCTTTTAGTATGGTACTTTCTTGGAATTTAATTTCCGTTTACAGCATGATTCCGATGCTTGGTCAGGTAGTCTGAATTCACAATGGATGTTAACGTAAAATGAACAAATAGGCAAACAAACAAATAGAATTAGATGGTGGCCAGGGGTGCCTTGTTTCAGCAGTTTATTTCAAGCTACGTGGAATTTTTGTTTCTGCATCCCTTGGTGTTGGATATCTGCTCTAACGTTAACCAACTCGTGTCTTCAGAAAGTTTCGTAAGCGAGATAAATGAGTAGGTCATTTGGTGGGAATTATTGGCACCATGGGTTTGTAGCATAATTAATTAATAATATATTCGATCACGCATTTGGCTAGCTCATTTTTCGAAGAATTTAAGTGAGTGCTTTTTGTTATTGTTTAGGTTGTATTCGCATATTCTTATTCATAAATGTAATTGTATGATGCCTGCATTTTTTATGTTTATATTATGCAGGCAAGACTTGATTTATGAAGTTTGAGTGTTCTTGTTGAGATGCATAGCAATTCGCATTGTTGTTGACATATAGTATTTTCTAGCTACTCAGCTTCAATTAATTTATCTGTCAGCTGTTTTCAAGTTTAACCATCTGGATGTTGTATTCTTCAAATAGATGTGGACATGGATGCTGTCAATGAAAGATTAGCTGCATTGAAGCCTGCTGGTGGGGTAGGCAAGAAATCTAAAAGGGTGTTCAAGGTGGGCAAAAGAAGGCGCCACGGCAAGGGAGGAAAGGTAAAGAGGCGTCATATTTAACTCTTTGAGAGAAGAGCAGAATGCCCAGTTGTAGCCCAATGCGATAACATTATCTTTAAGGGCGTCTTGTGTTCGGGTTTTGTTTTATAGATATTTGAGAGTTATCGTCTGAAAATGTATTCGAGCGCATGTTACATGTTAACTTTGGATTTAAGCAGCATTTATGGATGCCCTTCAGTTGAAATTACCCTGATTCTCTGGGGATCCAAACTGTTAATGCCATTTTGTTCTGTTGCCATTTGACGGACTGGTATGCTGTAATTGATCCCGTTGTGCGTAAACTTTGTCATGCCGAGGTGGTATGACCATGCCCTGTTTGTTTTTGTTCTTCGACTTTTGGCTATGCAATCCCGTATACAATCACTGGAGTAGTCTTCTTGTTTTTAGTTTTTGAATACAAGCCATATTTGGACTCTAGGGAATCGAAGTGTATCCAGTGAATGCTCATAGCCACTTGAGATACCGCTTCCGTTTAAATTTGGTTCTAGCAGTTTGGACTTTTGGGTTTCTTCGGCCTTGCCTCGGCCTTTGCTTTTGTTTCTTCGAGCGATATTCAAATCTAATTTGAACTAAATAAGTAAATTGTAGTAATGGTGCTTCAATTTTAACTTAATTGGAGCAATGGTTCTTCAACTAAAAATTCATTACCATTGGTCCCTCAACTCATCAAAAAGTGCAGCTATAGTCCTTTAACTAAAAATTCATTAGCAATGGTCCTTTCAACATAACTCATTTTGACAAAATTCTGACGAAATTGACAAAAATGATCATAACTACACGTTTTGATGAGTTGAGGGACCATAATGGATTTTTAGTTGAGGGACCATTGCTCTAATTTGATTAAAGTTGAGAGATCATTGCTACAATTTACTCTGAACTAAATTGAGTGGAAAGAGAGAAGCATGTTGCTACTTGATTACACCAATGGGATCCGGATTCCCTCCTGATCTTTAAAAACTAAGCATGTTGAGTAGGCAATCGTGGCCGTTGAAATTTGATCCAACAACTACAAACAAGGGATTCACTAAAGTTATAATAATTGTAGCCGTTCGATTAAATTTCAACCGTCATAATTGTCTGCTGAGCAAACACAGTTTTTTAAGGTCAGGAAGGGATCCGGATCCACGCCAATGTATACAGCCTTAGGACTTGTTGACTGTTTGGTTTAGTTGTATCCAAAATAACTGGAGTCAGTCAATACCTCAAACCCCAAAAAAAAAAAAAAAAAAAACACAGAAAAAAGACCTTTGACTTTGAGGACTCATTTAGGAAATTAAATAAAATCTTTATGTCCCAAAGGTATATTGTCTCAATGGAGTTTCTATAGTATAAATCTTGAATTTGAGGTTTATATAATTCTATTCGATATTTTTACAAAAATAAAATTAACTTGATGTTCTCGTTTTTTTTTTTTTTTTTTTGTGAACATTTCTACAAAAAAAAAAAAAAAAAATTCAAATTCTAAACACTAAAATTTTTTCTTCACAAAAATGAGTGCAACAATGTCCCCAATTTCTAATGGTAACTTTCAAATTTAATTCAAACCGTTGATCTCGAACGGTAAAAAGTGAAAAAAAAAAAAAAAAAACAGATTGCATCTATACCGTTAAGCAGATGTGCGCTGCGGGACTCGCACCTGCCGCTGCATCAGCAACTGCCTCACGAGTATTTGGGCACTCGCGTGTGTGAAGGAAGTAAAGTAGCTGCACAGCAGCTTTCACTTGGGTGAGCCTCATTTCCCACTCAAAACGCCCATTGGGCTCCACTAGTTACTTTCCTATAAAGTTAGGGTCTTACCTCATGTATCTTGGAGTCTCTATACCTTAGAAACTCGATTTCTGATGTGTTGGAGTATCTTATTCCTCAGTTATAGGCTAATACGATAGTGGGGACTCATTTGAGAACAAGCATTGAAGATTCTCTAAACTACTTAGAAGAAATTCAAAGGTTAAGTGCAAAGGAGGAACCAAGCCGCTTAGCGTAATCTACTTGATCACGGGCAACTTTAGGCCTTGTTGGACTGTTTGGTTTTGTTGCATCTGGAATAAATGACTGCTATAGTTGCAGCATGATCTCTACACACACAAAACAAAATTAAAAAAAAAAGAAAAAAAGAAAAAAAAAAGAACATCACGATCGATCGATGAAGTTGACCAACGATCTTTTTGTCCAATGAGATGCATGCAGAGGGTAAGTAGGCTATATTTAATGATTTTATTTTAATTTCTTTGTCCCTTTATGCACTCAAAGTTGCCTTGTAATTTCATTCCCATTGACTATTCTTGAGAAGAATTAATTGAGATGTAGAAATTTTTAAGTCAAGTCTTGCTCTTATTCCATATCCTGACATTTTGTTTAGTGCTATTCTCCTTGGAACAATTGTAGAATTTTTCAAGTCGACGGGCCGATGGCCCACTCTAAACAATATCGATATTGTCTCCACTTAACCGCCTGCACAATCCTCAGGTGTGGGGTTTTATCACAAAAAACTTCGATGTTAATTAGAGTGAGGTAATTCTATTTAAAGTACTTTATCTCTTCCCTCTTGGCCGATGTGGGACAATGGGTGTTCCAACAACAATTGACCTTTTCTGCAGAATATATGGTTAGGAACTTAGAGAATCAAACAAATGCACATTTTATGATCATATTATGCATAGCAATTTCATTGGCATATTATTTTCTTGCTACTCAGCATCGATCAATTATTTTATCTGTCGTTGATTTTCAAGTTTAACCATCTGGATGTTGTCTTGTTCTAATAGAAATGGACATGGATGCGATCAATCAAAGAATAGCTGCACTGAACCTGCTGGTGGGAGAAGAAGGCTAAAAAGCGTCACATTTAACTCTATGAGAAGATCGATGCCCGATTGTAGCTTATTAGGATAACAGTATCTTTAAGGTTGTCTTGTAATTAGGGTTTATTTTATAGAATATATGAGAGTTACCTTCTGAAAATTTAATCTAGAGCCCTTGTCATATTTTTTAACTTTTGAGTTTGAGTGGAGTTGTTATGGACGATCTTATGTTGAGATTCTTTTCTTCTTGTAGCGTTGTGAATGCTCGTGACTACTCGACTCGAGCAATAGTCCTCTTGTGTTAGATTAGAATATTGCTCAAATAAACGAAAAAAAGGCAAAGGAAAGGCCGAAGAAACCCAAAAAGTTCAACCGTTGGAAACAAAATAATCTAAAAGAAAACTAATGAAAATGGTTTAAAAACTTTGAGTTTTAATGATAATGATAAAATAAAGGGTAAAGTGAATAGTACCAGGATTGACTTTTTAGTGTAAAAATATAGTTTTTCGTTAAAGTGAACAGTACCGTAGACTTTTCGTTAAAACTCTCATAATCTAAACTACGTGGAATGAGATTTAAAATGGCACCTATGTGGCTTAGTTAATTTAATTATGCTTAGATATGCAACCTTAGACTTCGTAAAGTAGAAAAGAAGAAAAGGATTAAACATACAATTATGATAAGAGTACATCACAATCGTTGGAACTGACCTCCCCCCAATAGGCTCATAGAATTTTATGATCTTTTATTCTTCTCGTCTAATAAGATGCTTATTATGTGTTTTAACTTCTTTGCCCGCTTAAGCACTCTAACATGCCTTCTTAAGTCAGCCATTTTTCTTGACCATTATAGAGAAGACTTGAGATGTACAATTTTTAAGTCAAGTCTTCCTCTTACTCTATATTTTTTTTCCTTCTCCTTGTCCAATTGACCCGTTCTGCAGAGAATATGGTTACAAACTTGACTTACGAAAATGGATTATTTAGAACAAGAAATTGTTGTCACATTATTTTTGCTTCAATTGAGAGAAATAATGATTAGAAATTTAGGTTTTTATGATTCTATACAGATGAGAAATCACATCCAGAAATTTGTGAAAAATAAAGATAATCAAAATGAGAACAGAAGAGTAACAAATTATATTGGATCGAGGGCTTAAAGTAAATTAGAGAAATAATTTCTGCACATTTTATTTTTATTTTGTACACTTGTTTTTAGGCAAATCATAAGCCGATAGCGTGCGAAAAGTACAAAATGTATACGTAAATCATTCTCAAATTTAAAGGGAATTGTTATTAGCACTTCAAAAATCTCATTCTACACTCCAAACTTTTTATATTAGGAAAGAAAAATATACTTGTAAAGAATGTAGAATGAGATTTTTTGAGCGCCAATAACACTTCCCAATTTAAAATGTCAATTTATTTTTCTACTCAGCCTTTACTTGCCCCGCATTAAATATGACTTAGTTAAGCTGATACTAAAAGTTTAAAGTAATTTTACAAACATGTTAGTGTGATTACATATTCAAAAGGGAACTGTTATTAGTACTTCAAAAATCTCATTCTACATTTCTCACAAATAGATATTTCTTTCTAATTATAGAAAGTTTAGAGTGCCAAATAAAATTTTTGAAGTGCTAATAACAATTCCAATTCAAAACATCATCCAATATAGTTGCACCTAACACATAAAAAATTTAATCTGCTTGCTTCACTGTGCTTTAAATATGAATATTCATATTGCTAAAAAAGTGTAACTTTGATTACCTCATATAAAACTAGTTTAATTAATTAATTAATGGGAAGTCTGTCTCATATACATTGCTTAGCTTGGTGTGCTTTCATTGTTGAATCTTGACGTTTTCAAGGCACGTAAATGCAAGTTCCAAATGGAGATTAGTTTTGAAAGGACAAAAGATTTATAGTTAAATATATAATGATAACATTGATAATTATATATTTATATAAAAGAGGTTGAACTCGTGCATGCAAGTGTTATGCATTTTTTTAGCTACATAAGTGAAACTTGCTAATTATATAAAGTATTGATCGCATCTTTCAATCTCACTTCCTTTCAAATGGGGAGGCATTAACTGCTGCGCATGTTACTAATTCGATTATTACATATATTTTATTCAAAATATATTTTAAAATATAAATTTATCATTCATCTATATTATAAGACGTGATCTCATAACATCATACAATCATGCAAATTCCAATTTCAACAAAAGTCTATAATATCACAGATTTGTCCATATTTATATAAAAGAGAAAGGTCATAGATTTACAGTTCCTATATAAATTCGACATGCACCATTTAAATAAATTATCGTTCATCCATAATGTAATCTGATGTCTAAGTCTTATGTGTAGTTCAGTAGTTCGACTTACCTAATTCATTATCTTCATTTCATTAAAAAAAATTCTAATCTTTACTATCAGAGGATGTGTTAGTTTTTTTATGTTTAACATTAATAAGTACCTTCAAAATGAAGTAAATAAAGTTCAAATAAACATTTATCAACCAACACGCATTTTTGTCCAATCAAAGAATTAAGTAATTAACGACTTCAAATTCATGATAATATTTGTATGTCTTCTCTTTCCCGGTCTTTTCTCTACCATGCCAAGATTCCTAGCAGTAGAAGTGGTTCCAATGACGCAGTCAACCACCCTCCTTCCCTCTCACCAGTCGTTTCCTTTACGTTACAGATTGAAAGAGAAAGTTGAACCCTCCTCTTACACGACAAACAATCTCTCTCTCTCTCTCTCTCTCTCTCTCTCTCTCTCTCTCTCTCTCTCTCTCTCTCTCTCTCTCTGTGAACCAAACCAACCAAAACCTTTCTTATTATCTAGTCTTCCACTCTCCCTCTACCCGTAGACCGTTGCGAGGTTCATTCAAAGATACGCCCCCATTTCTTCCACCTCCACCTTATCTAGCTCTCAAACCCCCAAAACACAGAAAACCCGCTTCTCATTTTCCCAAAAAAAACAGAGGAAAGCGAAAAATCTCTGCTTGCATGGCTTTTCTCCCAAAGCTCGCAGCTTTTTTCGTGGTGTTATTATCATTTTTTGAGAACCATGTGCATGCAAGGTTTGTGGTGGAGACGGGAAGCGTTAGGGTTCTGTATCCAATGAGCCTGCGCTCGAAGCACGACGGAGCTATCGGCAACTTTGGGCTGCCGGACTATGGCGGCTCCTTGGTGGGCACTGTTGTCTATCCTGAAAAAGGGTCTTCCGGCTGTGAAGCTTTTGAGGGTGACAAGCCTTTGAAGTCGAAAAATTCTCGCTCCACCATTGTTCTTCTTGATCGCGGAGGTAAATCAATCAATCTATAATTTCTCTATGCATTTATTAAATCAAAAAGCCCGAGGGCGGTTTGTAACTCAAGTGATTAAGAGCTTTTATAGAGTCAGTGAGTTCGAATCCCCTCTTCCAATTTGTAGCAAAAAAAAAAATAATAATAATGTCTTAGTGGGTTGACTTTACATCATTCTATCAGTGTGCCTAGAAATGAAATTGGTATTTGTCTTTTTTTGGCAACGGCTTCCTTTAATAGTTAAATTTCATTTCTGGATGTGTGTTTTGAGTTTCTTTTAAAAAAGCAAATAGATATAGCAAAAGGGTGATGATTAATTTGCTTGTTGGACTTAAATTTGTCTCAATTTTGCTTATGAAAACGCATATTTTTCTTTTTTCGGAATTCGGATGCTTTTTTGGAGACTGGATTTGAGCATACTTTCTTGTGTTTGCTCTGCTTTGTCCCCTGTTCTTCCACTTTTCCTTCTATTTGAATCGACTTATCAAAAGTCTCTTACCAGTCTTCCTCTAAATTTCTTGTTGGCTTTAGCTTAACTGTTCAATAGATGTAAAAAAGATATTGGCTTCTTTGTATTTAGTAGTCCCTCTGTGCCAAGAGGGGCAAATTCTAGTAACCCGGTCTCTCTCTCTCATCACGTCATGTGAGAGATTGAGAGAAGCGGGTATATAACCCCGGTTGTATGGTAGAATCTCTCGTCAAACTTAACCTTGTGTATACTGTAAGTGACAGTCTGAATTCCAACCGAGTCTTATGTTGACCAAAAAAACCATGTTATTGGGATTGTAGTTTGAACTTTTTGCTATTGCACTTGTAGGTTGCTACTTTGCTTTGAAGGTGTGGAATGCTCAACAGGCTGGAGCCTCAGCCGTTTTAGTGGCAGATAACATTGAAGAGCCTCTAATAACAATGGATTCCCCGGAAGAGAGCACTGATGCAGATGGTTACATAGAGAAGATTGGAATTCCGTCAGCTTTGATAGAGAAAGCTTTTGGTGACAGCTTGAAGGAAGTACTAAAGAACAAGGAAGATGTTGTGATGAAACTAGACTGGAGAGAGTCAGTGCCACACCCCGATCAAAGAGTTGAATACGAGTTCTGGACAAACAGCAACGACGAGTGTGGGGCTCGTTGTGATGAGCAAATGGCTTTTGTGAAAAATTTCAAGGGTCATGCTCAAATTCTGGAGAGAGGGGGTTACACGCTCTTCACTCCACATTATATAACTTGGTATTGTCCTCGGGCATTTGTGCTCACAACTCAGTGCAAGTCTCAATGCATAAACCATGGGAGATATTGTGCACCAGATCCTGAGAGAGATTTAGGAGAGGGGTACCAAGGGAAGGATGTGGTATATGAGAACTTGAGGCAGCTTTGTGTGCATAGAGTTGCCAATGAGAGTGGCCGGTCATGGGTTTGGTGGGATTATGTGACAGACTTCCATATCAGATGTTCCATGAAAGAAAAGAAGTATAGCAAAGATTGCGCCGAGGATGTCATGAAATCACTTGGTAATCGGATGTTTTGATATTTCTCTGTAATGAGTATGGGAAAATGATTGTTTTATGGCCTTAATAGCTTTAATCTGATTGCTGCAGATTTGCCTGTTGACAAGATAAAAAAATGCATGGGTAATCCTGAAGATGATGTCGAGAATGCAGTACTCAAAGCCGAACAAGAAATCCAGGTCATACATGCTTACTGTACATATACTTCAAAACCACAATATTTACAAAGATGCATAGGCAAAATGGATTTGTACAATTGGCTTTTTTAATTTGGCCACAGGGTTATCTCATTTTTCCTTTTCTTTTTGTCATATTTAGGTTGGAAGAGGATCTCGTGGTGACATTACCATCTTGCCGACATTGGTTATTAACAATGCTCAGTTTCGAGGTTTGTCACAACTTTCGCGCTGTTGTGTATTCACTTCTTTGTTACAGTTCGTCCAGTTACTCATGGACATAACTATTAATCTTGATTGATTTCGTTTAAGCTATTGCCAGAAACCATTCATTTCATTCGTTAAAATTTTTTATACTAAATCAGAATCCTGAAATTTGTCATTTAACTGATCTGAAGGAAAATTAGATAGAACTGCTGTGCTAAAGGCCATATGTGCTGGATTTAAGGAGACGACTGATCCTCCTATTTGTTTGAGTGGAGGTTAGTTTTCTTTTTTCACTTTCCAGTCTATTCCGTTTCATATCTGTTTCTTGATGATTGAATAACGTACTGATGTCTTTTCGTGTTCCTCTCCCTTCTCCCTCCCAATCAACCGTGTTATTTCAACAGAACTTGAGACAAATGAGTGCCTTGAGAGGAATGGTGGCTGTTGGCAGGACAGCCAGTATAATATAACTGCTTGCAAGGTATACATAAAATTTTACATTTGACGTGTATGGTTGATGCCACCTATGAAAAGTTCCTATGTGCGTCACAAATTTTAACTCCATGTTAATTGGTTCCTTTTCTCAGGACACATTCAGGGGAAGAGTTTGCGAGTGCCCTCTAGTGAACGGTGTTCAGTATAGAGGCGATGGTTATACATCTTGTGATGGTAGATCCTCGATTTATTAAAAATGCAGCAAAATTCTCCCCTTTATTAAAACGTGTGGTTTTGGAAGAGAGTTACTCCTAAAACATTTACATTTTTCTTGGCAGCTTTCGGACCTGCAAGATGTGCGATAAACAATGGAGGTTGCTGGTCAGAATCTAGAAATGGATTGCATTTCTCGGCATGCTCAGTTCAGTGATCTTTATCATAATCTTTCACTTTATTAGTAGTTCTCTCCATTTTTTTAATAGAGTTCTCTTTCTGTTTCAAGTGCTTAGACCACAAAACTCCACATTTGTTCTTATCAAAATTGATTTTTTTTTCCCTTTCGGTATACAAACAGAACTCTGAGTTATCCGGCTGCAAATGTCCACAAGGCTTTCATGGGGACGGTCATAAATGCGAAGGTGATTTGAGTTCCAGTGTGACCAATAACTATCAAAGAATAATTTTCTTACTGTTTCAGGGGATGGTCATTAATTTCTTCCTGTGACATATTCGTAAATCATGTTTTCATTCCCTCTTCCATTCCTTTTTACTGTGCATCAGATATTGATGAATGCAAGGCGCGTACTGCTTGTCAGTGTGATGGCTGCAGCTGTAAGAACACTTGGGGCGGGTACAACTGCAAATGTAAGGGAGGCCAGCTGTATATGAAGGAGCAGGATACTTGTATTGGTAAGACATCAAATTTGAATCGTAATCACTAATTAATTGTTGATTGGCACCCCACAACGTTAATAGTGGGTAAGTTTGCAATCCTGCAAGACGTATGTCTTAACAATTGTTCATCCATTTAAATGCAGAGAGACATGGATCGAGATTTGCCTGGTTTTTAACTTTCACGGTCCTTGCGGCTGTGTCAGCTGTTGGCCTAGCTGGTTACATCTTCTACAAATACAGGCTTCGAGTATGTTCTCCCTTGGCGAGCTCTACATATCTGTACTGATTAATTTGTTTATTAAATTACGAACTCTACACTTGTTACAAAATTTTGCTTTCACTTGCAGTCTTACATGGACTCCGAGATCATGGCTATCATGTCGCAATACATGCCTCTGGACAGCCAGCAGGCCAGTCAAGTACATACCGCCGACTCAGAACCTCTACGACGAGGCTCAGTATAAGGTAACTAATTATTTGCCTTTATAAGCAGTCTTCTTTCTTGTTAACAGTTTGTCCTTAAAAATGTTACTGCTACCTGCAGAAACACAAGCTATACAACCTATTCCGGTCAAGGGCATCCGCGAGCCGGACTGTTTTCATGCAAACGCTCCCTGCGGATACTCAACTCCATTTACTAGCTCATAGGTAAATCAGGAAAAGGTCCCGTTCGGATACAGTGCACGATAGTATAGGATGAATTTGGGAGATATCTGTATGTACGTATGCAGGAGATTTTCTTCCCATACCACTCTTTTCTGTGTGTAGATAAAAGTGCTCAGATGTAAATTTTGGTTTGAGGAAAAACAAGGATCAATATATATATATGAAATTATAACGACACACATGTATAAGAGGGAAATAAAATAAGACAGAAAAGGAGAAGTTGTGTGTGTAATGTGTATTTCTTCTTCTAAATATAATTTACAAAATCAATAGCTCTTCATATACTTGTGACTTGTGAGTGAAGGTTTTGGATTGTTTTGTATTCATGAATAACGATCATATGCTTAACAATTGTCGTGCAAAGTAAATACCAAATGCATGAAAATTAATTGACAAATAAAGCATGAAATTAAGAATTACACACACGCACATATATATATATATATATATATATATATATATAAAACAAAAATATCATTTGGTAGCTAGGGTTATTTTATACATATAAGAAACTCCAGCAACCGTTTCTATTAACGTCTTCGTGTCTTCAATGATATTCCCAATCACAAACAGATTAGGAGAAGTTTCACAAAGAGCGACAATAATCTGAAGAGAATCGCTTTCAATAGTGAAGTTGTGAAGTCCCTTTTGTATCGCCAAAATTAAATCGTATTTGACTGCCGTCACCTCCGCTTGAAGATGAGAAAAATATGATCGCACATTATCGTTGCTGCTGCCACAAAACCACCCCGATCATTCCTAATTATGATTCCAACTCCCCCCAATTTGAGATGATCATTCCACGCCCCCCCCCCCCCCCCAATTTTTAAGTCCAGTTCTATGGTTTTTTGAGGATGAGTCCAATTATTTAATTATTTCATATCAATTTCATTAATTTATATAAAAACATATCAATTTACGCTTATCAACAATTTGTCAATTTTCTCGTCAAATTAATGTTATTTGTGCCTATTTAAGTTTTAAAAACCAACTGAAAATTAGATAAAATTCACGACCGGAGGCAAATTGGCATGTTAAAAAAGAATAGGGGCTTCAGAACCAAATTGGAAGAAATTACCAATAATTCCAGACCAGAGAAAAAAAAAAAAAAAAAAAAACAAAGATGGTACGGTAAAAGATAAAGAGAGCGCAAAACATGTCTTTTCTCGTACTCTGTGCGGTTAAAAGTAAAAACACTAGAACAGAGGAGGAGACTGTCAAAGTGGATAACGTTCTGCCCAGACTCCTACTTCACTCTTGTTCCTGCTGCTCCTTCGCTTCCCAGTTGCTGCTATCAACTATGTCGTTGGAGTTTCAATCCTAAATCTCTGTCGTCTCTTCTCTCCGATGGCCTCTTCTCTTCCTCTCCATCACCCCTCCCACTGTCTCATCTCCAATCCACAGGTCCCAATCTCTCTCTCTCTCTCTCTCTCTCTCTCTCTCTCTCTCTCTCTTATTTTTCAAAAATTTCTATGTTATTAATTTTGACGTATATGTGAAGAAGCAGTTTAGAGGTTCCAACAATGGATGCTCCCCAAGACCCAGAAGCTATTTCCCCACAAAAGACACAGAAAAAGGCGTTCGCTTTCAACCCATCAAAGCAAAAGCAGCCACGGAGGCTCCTCCATTTTCTCTCTTTCAGCCTCCCAAAGACGAGGACTCTCCCTCTGAGGTAATCTACGCATTCTCCCACTACTTTCTGTTGGTTGCTAAGAAAGTGTAGAGATGGAAATTAGAAACTTCAGCAATTTTCAGATTGTTTAAGGTTTCATTTGGTTAACTACTGATAACTGAATCTTCTGAAGTTTTAAATTGTAAGAATATGTGTATGTTCAAGTGCTTTATGTTCATAAGAAATCAGAACAGCATATTTTGTTTGTAGTTCAATCCAAATGGAGCTATATTGTTCTGTTCTACGTATGCCCTTTAAATAAGGATTGATTTTCTTGTTTTCGATTCGTTACTAAGACGAAAGATCACGCCTTTATCTTCTAATACCTGCAGTTGGAGCCAGCGGACCCCGATTTCTACAAGATAGGGTATGTTAGAAGTATGAGAGCATATGGAATCGAATTTAAGGAAGGGCCAGATGGATTTGGGGTTTATGCTTCCAAGGATGTGGAACCACTTCGCCGGGCTAGAGTGAGTTATTAATTCATTGCAGTCTGTCGAGTTAGATGCACAACACCGTATTTAGTGTCAGTGTCAGTGTCAGTGTCTATGATGGTTTCACTGTCCGTAGTTGTTGATTAAGTGTTCGGTTTCGATGGCTTGTTTTTGGTATTAATGTGTTTTTGTTCTCAATTTCCTTAGGTAATAATGGAAATTCCTCTAGAACTGATGTTAACCGTAAGCCAAAAGCTGCCATGGATGTTTTTTCCAGATATAGTACCAGTGGGTCATCCAATATTTGATATCATTAACTCAACAGATCCAGAGGTAAGTGTGTTTCACTTCATTTCAGATAGCAAGAATTTACTGGAGAAGTTTATCAAGTATTCTAGTACTTCTTCAATTTGTTTAATGGGCAATAGCATTTTCTTCAAATTATGAAATGACATTCATTCTATTGCCTTCATTTTTGTGGCAGACAGATTGGGATCTGAGGTTAGCATGCCTTCTTTTGTACGCATTTGACAAGGAAGATAACTTTTGGCAGTTGTACGGTGATTTTCTACCCAGCGCTGATGAGTGCCCCAACTTGCTTCTGGCTAGTGAGGTGGATAACTTTACAGAACATAATTCTTCTTCATTGTTTCTAAACATTTGCGTAATTTATTCTCGTTTATTTTCTTTGACTAGATCCAAATAAGATTTGGATCCAAGGCCTTGAGTGTGCCTGATGTTGAAGGCACATCCATAGCTGTGATACAGTTTTCGAGAATGCATCCACAGTTTTTGGCCTCTTGAGATTTAGATCCAAATAATCTTGTTTTTCTTTGCTTCTGCTCCATAAATGTTATAGGAGGAGCTTTCAGAACTGCAGGATCCCAATCTTGCTTCGACTATGAGGGAACAGCAACGCCGAGCCCTGGAATTTTGGGAAAAGAATTGGGTAATTATCAGCCTGTATATCTTGTACATCATCAATCATTCTAGTCATCATTATTCTGCAGAAAAAAATTGATTACCCTCAGTTTTAACTCATTATGCACGTGCTTGTATGTGTGCTAAACCTCAATCAGCACTCTGGTGTACCACTAAAAATTAAACGCCTTGCTCGTGATTCTGAGAGATTCATTTGGGCTCTGAGTATGGCACAAACACGATGCATAGGCATGCAAATGAGAATTGGTGCACTTGTTCAAGATGCAAATATGCTAATTCCTTATGCAGGTAAGTTTCTATTCTCTTCAAATCTTCCAAGTTTGATTATAATTTCGCTCTCGTGAGTATATATTAAACTAGATGTAATATTGCAATTGTGAGGGGAGAATCAAGAACTTATCTTTGCTATTATATATTATATTCTTTGTTAATTTGCTCAAGTAACATGTTAATTTGGTGAAGAAGCAACCGTGTTCAGTGGCCAAACCATTCATTTGGTACAATTTGCTACAATTTATGTTCCCTTTTATGTTATTAGGTGGCCGTCTAATCAATTTGCTACAATTTGCAGACATGCTAAACCATTCGTTTGAGCCAAACTGCTTTTTTCATTGGCGTTTTAAGGATCGCATGCTTGAAGTGATGATAAATGCTGGAAAACGGATTAAGAAAGGTGACGAGGTAATGTCTATTTCTATTTTATCAATTGGCTTTGATAAATTCCTTTCAAATTTAAATGCTTGCAAGGATACTTATGCAGGGACGAGTTTCATTTTTTGTTAACCTGACTAACAGTTGTCATGAGTAACTTGTGCTTCCTTAGCACTGTGTTCAGCCATCCTTCCCAATTCAAATTCTTTCTCGTTCAGTTTTTTATTTCAATATTTCACCCTCCCTCAAGTTACCGTTAACCCACAAAATCAAATAACAAATTTAATGCCATGATAAAAGCCTACGATTGGTTATCCATAATATTAATGTGGCACATATATGAAGATGATCTGCTACTGATTTGGACGGGTATTACAGATGACCGTCAATTACATGAGCGGACAACAGAATGACATGTTGATGCAAAGATATGGATTCTCTTCTCCTGTGGTAATGTTCTCTTGCCTAGTAAAAAGAAGTGTGTGTATATATATACTTTATTTGCTGATTTAAATTGTCAGTGTAGTTAATTGGAGTAACATAATAGAAATTAGAGCTTTTGGTCAAGCGGAGGAATAATTTTTTTTTCCATGAAAGAAATTTGTGTTTAAGGTTGATAATTTAGATTAGTACAACACTTATGTACTGTAATGGCACTCTCGGTGCTCTGGAATACTGAATCTTGCGTGATTAGTTTTTGAGTATCAGTTTTTGTAGACATGAAGACGAGAGTCATGATTTATGACCGCACATATAATGGATATGGAAGCACAAATGAAATCTAGACACCGAAAGGCACAACTAAAAGCTGTGTCTGCTGACTTTACGTATAAGATTCTTGACTGTAATGCATAATGTACCCGAAAACTCTTGCTTCAGATTATTTTTCTGTTTAGGTTAAGTATGATGAATATTTGAATATATAGATTCAGTAATTAGAAGCATCATGGTGTCATTTGTACTTTTCTAAAATTGAGTGCTCTTTATCTGGCTTGGAACTGCAGAATCCTTGGGATGTGATTCCGTTCTCTGGAAATGCACGTATTCATTTGGATTCCTTCTTGTCAGTATTCAATATATCCGGACTTCACGGAGAGTACTACCATAACAGTATGAGGCATTTGAATTCTCTCTGTGGCTTGTTCTGTTTAGATTTGTAGTCCTTCAAACCTAACAGCATCGTAGTTAAAAGATCTGTATAAAAATGTAGCAGGTCGACTATCTAATGATGGAGATACTTTTGTTGACGGAGCGATCATAGCAGCAGCAAGAACATTGCCCACGTGGTCCGATAGGGATGTGCCTCCGATCCCAAGTATGGAAAGAAAATCCGTGAAGGAATTACAGGAAGAATGCCGACAGATACTTGCAGCGTTTCCTACTAACTCTAAGCAAGATCAAAAAATCCTAGGTAAGTTGAAACCGAGTTGCCATGTGTTTTTTCTTGTAACCTATAGGTAAGATGAACTTTAATTTGACACTGGAAACTTATGTTTCTTCCCATCATCCCCTCTGCAGATTCAATGCCAAATGCTAGCAGGACGCTTGAAGCTGCAATCAAGTATGTGATCACGACATGATTCATACCGGAGCTTTTTGAACCGAAATTTATGGCAAACTGAAACCACTGTCGATGATTTAACTGCTGATCTCGACCTGTGCAGGTACAGATTGCACCGGAAATTGTTCGTAGAGAAGGTCATGCAGGCACTGGATATATACCAAGAGCGGATACTGTTCTGATAAAAAGCTTACGAGTTTGAAGGCTAGGAAAATTTTGTGGCATTCAATTGTACCAAAACTCTGCTGATTACAGCAAAGTTAATTCATGTTTAACATGTATGAGTTTGTGCAAAGATTTTTATATTTATTTTTAGTATGTCTTTTCTTCCCAAATCGTGGCTGATTAAGTTCTAATGTATTTGTAGAAAAATTACTTTACGGATTAACGATTAAATGATAAACCTAGTTCGACATCTTCTACTTGTGTTTCTGTATATGCAAGGCAAGAATCCAACATTGTAAAATAAAATTAAACAGAGCTTAAACTCTCAGGTTGGTAGGCTTCACCACGTAGCAAATCACTTTAATGTTTTGCTTAGTTACAAGGTCACGAGACAAGGATTGGCAATTACAAGTGTGAAGATGTGAAGGTAAAAGAGTCCCGCATCAATGAAAAGAGAAACCTTGTAAGGGATTATAAGAGGTTGGACTATTTCCCGTATTGTCAATTGATTTTATGGTGAAATTTCAACTTTCTTCATGATATCAGAATATGTTGCCCCTCCATGTCACCTAATCCGGGTTGTTCACGTATCCCACATCGGTGAAAGGAGAAATCTTGTAAGAGTTTATAAGAGATTGTGCTATTCACCAAAAGTGTTTTTAATTATTTTAAAAACACTTTCAAATGAACTTAAAGGCGTTTTGATGCAATTTGTCAAACAGTTATAGAAGCACACTGCTCTAGAGCTATTTTGGCAAAAATCTAAGTCGGTCAATGTAACATCCCACATCGTCCAAGGGAGTGGATCTTGTAAGCCTTATATGTATATTCTCATCTCTACCTAGCATGATGCCTTTTGGAAGCTCACTAATGAACTCCAAAGTTAAGCGAGTTCGCGCAAGAGCAATCCCATGATGTTTGACCCATTGGGAGCTCACTGACGAACTTCGAAGTTAAGCGAGCTCACACGAGAGCAATCTCATGATGGGTGACCCACTGGGAGCTCACTAATGAACTCCGAAGTTAAGTAAGTTCACGCGAGAGCAATCCCATGATGGGTAACCCACTGGGAAGTTCTCGTCTGAGTTCCCAGAAACAAAACCGTGAGGGCATGGTCGGGGCCCAAAGCAGACAATATCGTGCTACGGCGGAGTCGAGCCCGGGATGTGGTGGATCCCGGGTCGGGATGTAACAATTTGGTATCAGAGCTAATCCCTAGCCGGAAATGTGCCGATAAGGACGTCGGGCCCCTAAGGGGGTTGGATTGTAACATCCCACATCGCCTAAGGGAGTGGATTTTGTAAGCCTTATATGTATATTCTTATCTCTACTTAGCACGAGACCTTTTTGGAGCTCATTGGCTTCGGAGTTCATTGGAACTCTGAAATTAAGCGAGTTCTATTGCGAGAGCAATCCCATGATAGGTGACCTACCGGAAGTTCAACAGGCGGAGTCGAGCCCGGGATATGGTGAATCCCAGGCGGGGATGTGACAGTTAACATAATATATTTTGACGAATGCACAAAAATTTTAACTTCATTTTTTCAAAAAAAAAATGAATCCATTGCGATTAAATTAATCAAATAAAATTTAATTTATATATTCAACTTTTATTTAAGAACATAATGAGTTATAGGTGATCCACTAGGAAGTTCAACCGGCGGAATCAAGCTCGAAATATGGTGGATCCTGGGCCAGGATGTGACAGTTAACATAATATATTTTGCCGAATGCACAAAAATTCAACTTCATTTTTTTCAGAAAAAATTGAATCCATTGAGATTAAATTAATCAAATAAAATTTAATTTATATATTTCAACTTTTATTTAAGAACATAAGCATAAAGGCTTCCATCGTAAAAGCGACGGACTCCAGCACCGCACCCGTCGTATACCGTTCCCATTTAAAGGTATCCCTCTCTCCTCTCTCTCTCTCTCTCTCTCTCTCTCTCTCTTTTTCCGGTTCTAGTAGATAACAAGAATGGTTTGTTCATTACTGTTGAATCGTGAAAACAGTTAGGAACATTTTGATTTGTGGGTGTCTTACACCAGATGAATGTGCTGCACACCATATGTTTGATAAAATTTCAATTCGGTGGACCGATGAGTTGCACATTAGGTGTTTGATAAACACTAGTTAAGATCAGTTTGATTTGTGGGTTTTCTATGTATCGCTCTTTAATTGCATCAGTAGAGTACCTGATTGAGTTGCACATTAGGTGTTTGATAAAATGTCAATCTGGTGACTGATGAGGTAACAATGGCAGTGTCAATTGCAGTGTGGTATATAAGCACTAGGGTAGTGTCAAATTGTTTTGGATAGTCTTGTAACTGTGAAAGATTTGGACTTCGCCTTGTGCTCGTAAGGAAATTTGTAGAACCCCACAAATATTCCTCAAATACTGAAAGTGTGTATCTTTTTTGAATTGGAGAGGTGAAGCGAGATGGCTACTGGTGGTCTAAAGAGCATGTTGGTTGCGGCAGTCAGTACTGGGGTGACTGAGGCTAGGGCAAGGATATTCGGGCACATACTCAACCCAACGGGCCAGAGATCTGCCCATAAGATTTTGCGCAAGAAGTTGATTGGTGAGAAAGTTGCCCAGTGGTACCCATATGACATCAAGAAAGATGACCCCCGAATCATGGCTATGGAAGAACAAGAGTACTCTCTCTACCCCTCCCTCTCTCTAATGTCTACTAAACGTCTGTTTTTATGTTTTAGTGTTGTATTCTTCAATGCAAAACTTGTGATTTCCGTAACAGATCATGATATTCTTTTTCCGCCTCTCATTCAAGTGTTGCAACTTAGCGTTTGATTGATGTATTTCATCTTTGTTCTACATCCAAGTTAGCAGATGTAACTTGTGCTGGTTTCATGATTTTGTATCATAACAACTGGTAGTAGCCTTTGGTGACTAATAGTCCTGATGATTCTCTACTTGGTATCTCTCTAGGCGCTTATCCAAGCTTGAAATGTTGAAACGTCGAGGAAAAGGACCACCGAAGAAGGGTCAAGGAAGGCGTGCTGCCAAGCGTAACAAAAAGTAGTATTTTGACATGTTGGATTTGGTTCGTGAGTAGCGTTTTGAATAAGAAGAGACTACTAGTATTTAGACATCTTGTAACAATTTGTTCCTTAAATTCTGTTTCAAGTTCCATTTTTCACTTTTGTAACGATGGTAACTATTATATGCGGGGAATATATTGCTCAGTCAAACATTTTGGCATCCAACATTTTCCAGGCTTCAGCTGATATGATACAAGAAGATTTAAGAATTCAACCCGTTTTCGTTTGTCGACGATACTTGAGCAATGAATTTTGAACCTGTTTACTTATCTGTGATGTTAACCAAATCAGGAATTAACGATAATACGGGCTGAAAAATGACACAAACAAAACTCTTGTAGAAAATCAAGCGATGGCAAGACACATAAATAATCACTTTTATCACGAAACCTTCGAAAAGGATTCTCGAGCATCAAGCTTGACATGTATACAAGAGCTTCTGGGAACTTATACAATCAAAGGAATGATACCAAATTTACAAAATAATTTACATTTTTCTTACCAATAATCTCCGCATGAACAAGTTCCCTTTTTAAAGTGATGGAACCTTCTTACATCTCTCAGAATGATCTCCCTGTCCGTAATCTTGGAGATATACTTTGACGCAGTGTGGCAGTCATTACAAACTCGAAGGTTCTTGGAAACTCTAATGGTAGTCCCGGGACGGGTATTGAGAATGCCAAACGCTATTGCCAGTTTCTCGCTATGCCCACAGAGTAGAGTTTCTTTCTCCTCCTCGTCAACATTGTGAAGTACACAAGAAGTATCAGGCACATAACCCTCCTTTTTCATCTTTTCTGACAGGGTTTCGAGAAATTCATGGAGCTGCTTGCTTTGTTGGTGTGACAAATCTCCAGCCAAAAACCTATGAACCTCATCGCCAAACTCAATCCAACTATAACCAGGTTCTTTTCTCACTCCCAATTCCCTCATCTTTCTCCGAACATCCATTGCCTTTTCCCAGAGTCCGGAAGATGAGTAGATATTAGAAAGTAGAACATAGTGACTAGCCACATCAGTCTCCAATTGCAGGAGATGATTAGCTGCAACTTCTCCAATCTCTACATTCTGGTGAATTCGACAAGCACCAAGCAAGCTACTCCAAGCACCTGCTTTATCGAGTTGAGAAGGCATAGAGTTGATGAGTTGATATGCTTCCTCCACATTACCAGCCCGACCAAGCAAGTCTACAACACAAGCATAATGATCTGGTGCAGGTTCAATTCCATAGTCCTCTTTCATTTTTCGGAACAAATTCAGGCCTTCATCAACCATCCCAGAATGACTACATGCTGCAAAAAGTGCAATGAACGTAACTTCATTAGGCCTTACCTCCTTGTTTCGTCTTCCTTCATCCACCATATCCCTAAGTAGTTCTAATGCTTCCTCCCCTCTCCCGTGCATTCCATAAGCCATGATAAGTACATTCCAGGTTATCACATTCTTTATTGGTATCTGATTAAACACAGCTCTAGCTAAATCTATACAGCCACATTTCGCATACATGTCAACCAGCGCACTTCCTACTGCAACATCAAATGCCAATAAGTGTCTAATAGCATAAGCATGGATCTCTTTCCCCTTAGCGAGTGCTCCCAGTGCAGCACAACCAGGAAGAATTGTCATGAATGTTATTGAATTTGGTTTAAGAGGAATCCTTTTTTCATTGTCATAACCAGTATAATCTGTGTTCTTCTTTTCTTCTACTCTTTGCATATCACATAGCAGATTAAGCGCATCACCATGGCGTCCAGAAATAACATAACCAGTGATCATGGTGTTCCACGACACTATGTCTTTTGCCTCCATGCTGTTAAATATGATTTCTGAAATTACTGTCTTTCCTAACCTGGAGTACATGTCCACAAGTGCATTTTGCACGTACCTGTTCTTCTCCAGACCCCTCTTTATTACATAACCGTGGATACTCTCTTTATCAGCGAATGCTTCAGACCGCACACAGGCTGGCACAATACTCGACATTGTGGTGGAATTTGGGGAAAGCGCGGAGGCAGCATACATTTCAAGGAACAGTTTCAATGCCTCCTCGTCGTACTCATTTTGTGCATAGCCAGTAATCATTGCATTCCAAAGTGGAATTTTCCGCTCCAAGACAGCGTCAAAAACTCGACGACCACTTCCAACTTGTCGGCAGTTGCAATACATGTCAACTAAAGCACTACCAACATAAGAATTTTCACTTAATTCAGTGGTTCTTAAGGCATAAGCATGAATTTCCTTCCCTGTATCTAACATCTCCAGATGAGAACAGGCCGGAAGAACACTTGCAACTGTAACCCCATCTGGTTTGAGTCCTGCAAGAACCATTAGGCGGAAGAACTCTAATGCTTCCATAAACTGGTCGTTCTGAGAGAACGAACTTATCATTGTGTTCCACGAAACCATGTCACAGTCCTCAAACATCTCGAACAAAGCTCTCGAGTACTCAACTAATCCTAATTTAGCATACATTGCCAATAAAGCATTGATTGTAAATGTTTTCCAATCACTCACTCTCAGACTATACGCATGAACTTGCTTCCCAAGCCGCAATCCATCACGCTTATGCAAATTTGAACAAGCATGTGCCACACTCACCAAAGTAAAGGAGCTAGGTTCCATATTCTCCAATAACATCGACCTAAACGCATCGAGAGCAAGTTCCCATTCCTCGATCCGACACAACGCAGCAATCATGGAATTCCAAGAAACTTGGTCTCTGTCAGTTATTCCATCGAACACTTTGCACGCATCTCCAATATCTCCACATTTCCCATACACATTAACAAGGGTATTAGCCACCGTCACCGAGGATAACCCATACCCGAATTTCACAACATGGGCGTGAATCTGTTTCCCCAAATTCAAGTCCTGAATCCCCGTGACGGCCTTCAGAACTGCAGGAAAAGCAAAGTTGTCGGGTGCCACACCTGAAAGAGTCATTT
Source organism: Pyrus communis (assembly GCF_963583255.1). Taxonomy (NCBI): domain Eukaryota; kingdom Viridiplantae; phylum Streptophyta; class Magnoliopsida; order Rosales; family Rosaceae; genus Pyrus; species Pyrus communis. Next base: position 23,475,330 of record NC_084805.1, read on the forward strand.
CGATGTACGTCGAAATGGCTTCTCGGAAATGATTGGACCGGGTTTGGGAGCGGAGGGTCTCGACCCATGTGGCCGGAGTGCGAGAGTGGGATGCGGGTTTCGGTGCAGAACCGCCGCCGGCGGTGGTGGTGGGTGGGTTGAGTAAAGGAGAGGGCTTTAGAGTGTGTGTTTTGAGAGTTGTGGGTTGGTGGATTTGGAGGGAAGAAAGTGGTTGGGAAGGTAAGGGGCCAGAGAGAGGTGTGAGCAGTTGAGTGTAGGAGGAGGACATTTGGTAGTTATTACAGTTGGAGCAGTTACTGGATTAGTTCTAAAACGGAAAAGAGTTGCACGGTTCATGTACTGAAGGGATGGAAAGGGATCCCTCCGGATCCCTTCCACCGAAGCCTTGTGACCCACAAATCTAATCTCTTAAAATTTGAGCCAATGCACTGAAGGGATGGGAAGGGATCCCTCCGGATCCCTTCCACCGAAGCCTTGTGACCCACAAATCTAATCTCTTAAAATTTGATCCAATGATTACAAATAGGAGGTCTCATTAAAAGTTATAATAACTTTAACCGTTAGATCAAATTTCAAGAGTCCGAATTTATGGGTTATGAGGATTAGATGGAAGGAATCCGGAGATGATCCCTTTCCGAAGGGATAATGATTGGGCCCACTTGATAGAATTTTATCTTTTTTTTATTTTCCTTTGATTATATTTTGACCAATTTTAAAAATTTATTTTGTTGTTTAATGAGATTTTCATAAATCAAACTATCCAAAAGAAAAAAAGACCTTCAATTTATGCTTGCTTGCTCACTTGTCTTTCCCTAATTTTGTTACTCCATTAGTGTTTAAATGCAATTTGTTATATTCTTCAATTGAATTCAAACACAATTATCTGAACTTGAAACTTCTTTCAATATTGATAAGAGAAAGTATAGTTAAAATGCTTATCAAGTTATCAATAAGAAAATACGATTTGCATAAGTATCATCTGAACTTGCAAATATGTGCGCTAATACCACCTAAACTTTTAATTTTTAATTTTTACCACATGAGTTCTCTCAACTGTTGGAATTTACCACCTACGTTACTTTTCATCTATTTGATGTTAAAACATGTCACACACCCTTCACATGGAGGTATATTTTTTTTTCGATTTAGTTCTCAGGGCTCGCTGGAATCAATTTGTACAAAGGCAAAATGCATTGTTTGTGTAGCGGCATTGGAGTCTAGTCATGAACAGAAATGAGAAGTTGATTTCAAGTTTAATTTTGGCAATGGTTGTTGAATAATTGAAGTGAAAATTGATTGTTGGCATCTACATTGGCACTAAGTGAAAGGGGATGGAGGATAATGAGTTCAGATTTGCTGGGGAACTCCCAAATTATGGTAAATACTACATGTTTTAACGGTAAAATGGATGGAAAGTAATGTAGGTGATAGATTCCAATAGTTAAAAGAGTCCACGTGGTAAAAATTAAAAATTGAAAGTTCATGTAGTATTATTGCACATGCTTACAAATTCAGATAGTACTTACACAAAATCCCTTAAGAAAATATACTCATTGAGCATTTCTTCGTTGTAGCACCATTCTCACATGTATCTACATATTTAAGTACGAGAACATGCACATTTTAGTATTTCGAGCTCTTTCGATGTCTAGAACTGGCAGACTCACTGCATTCATATGAAAGTTTATTTATGCATACAAACATGAGTTTGGGCTCGTTGGATGTCTTGAACTGAATAACTCATTGGGTCATATGAAAGCTTGTATGAGCACCCAGAAATGTGTCCTCATCCACACCTCTACATTTGGGAGCTCTTTCAATGTGACATACAACAAACATGCGGAACCATTCTTTCACATGTGTTTGCATATTTTCAACATGCATTCTTATCATGTCACATGTTTTGCACACCCTTTTCATGTATGGAAGCACCAACAAAGTTTTGCCTTTTTCGAATAATGTTTGGCTATTTAAAAACTCTTTGTATTTTAATCATAAACTTTATGTCTATGATCAGAATCGTTCATATTATGATTCACATTGTAAAATTTTTTTGCAAGAAATGAATTAAAACTAAAGTTGTTTAGTCAATCTATTATAACAAATACATAAACGGTTCGTAATGCTTTTACCAATTCCATTCATTTGTTTTTATACAGTTGATAACAAAACAACCTTAGTATTATGAACGGTTTTGATCCTAAACACATAATTCTATAAATTAACAATGAATCATTTTGAATAGAAATAACTACTCATCGTTTGAGTAATCAAGTAATATTGAAAGGACAAAACTTGACTGCTTAATAGTTAGCAGGAAGTCCTGTTGAATAACTACTGTGGCTGCTTACCAGTTTGACACTTGTCCACTGTTTTTCTCCCTTCTATAAAAATTATGTAATATTAAAACATTATGTAAAGACCAAAATAACCTTATGCCCTGGTTCAATTTGTCCAGTCTTCTTCCCTTCCTCTTTTTTGTTTCGCAGACCCCAACTTTTCTTTTATTCCTCATCTTAGACAAAAGCCAATCCTCTTAATCATGGATTCTCTTTAATCTCCATATCTCATCAGCAACATCAGGTATATATGCACCCATTTTAATTTCAAGTTTTGGCAAATTTAATTAGTCGGTTTTTGATATTTGGGAATTATGACTCTAATTCTTGTTATTTAGGGTTACTGTTCTTTCACTTGTTTTTCAAGCATCTAATTTTCTTCTCATTCGATGCTTGTTCCCCGTACAATGTGCATATATAAATCCATAATTTATTATTTTGAAAAGTGGCTGATTCTTTTTCATGTATATGGTTCATTGGGTTGTGTAGTTAATCCAAAGTTGTCTTTTTCGATTCATCAATTTGCAAGCAATATGTTTGAAAAAAAACAAAAAAAATACTCATGTGGTGGTTGTTTAAGTTTAAAAACTCATTTGTTCACAATATTTTTGTTTTTCAGATTACTAGAGATGGATAGGGGTGGTTCGGTATGGGATACCATACCGAAACTAGTATCCCGAATCCCAAACCAAAATTTTTCGGGACGGGAATTTGAAGACCAATCCCAAACCAAATTTTCGGGAGTCCCAAATTTCGGGAATCCCGAAATATTTTCGGGATTTTGGGACAAATCGGGAATCCCAAATTGAAATATGAAATTATGAATTGTTCTTCAAATATATAATTCAAGAACACATTCATGAACTAGGAATTTCATTTCATTAACACTAATATTTAATTGAACACTGGCTGACTGTTTTTATCATAGTCAAAATTCAAATTAATTAAACCCTTTTTGCAATATGTTGAGAGACAAACTAATCAAGCCTTCTAAAATCATCAGTCATGGCAGCAGCAATAATAAAATCCACATGAATATCAAACAAAACATGAAAAATATGCAAGGTGTAGGGTATTCTAGGTTGCAGAGCATGAATTATAAACTACTAGCATCAATTATAAAAGAATAATATATATATATAATAATTAATATTATATATTTTCGGTTTGGTATGGGATTCCCGAAATATCGAGAAGCCAATCCCGAATCCCATACCGAAATTTTGGGATCGGTTCGGGATAGCATCCCAAAAATTTCGAGAATTTCGGCTTGGGAAATTTTTGGTTTGGGATCGGGATTTTTTTGGTTCGGTTCGGGATTTTTGGGAATTTTTTCCACCTCTAGAGATGGACACTTCAGGTTTAATCAATGGGCCATGTGGTGATTCCGGAGTTGATTTACAAGCTGAGGCCCAAACTAATAATCCACCCGCGAATAATCTGTATAGGGCGGAAGTTCATGTGGATGTACTTGGAAGGGAATTTAGTTCGTGTGATAGTGCATATAAGTTTTATGTAGATTATGGTGGAAAAGTGTGGTTTCAATGTACGGAAACATCAACAGACAAAAGGCAAGATGAATTTGGTGTCACGAGTAAGTTATTGTTGCTCAAAAGAAGGTTACCGACAAAAAGACAAACAACATGAAATTGTAACTTATTCGCAACCAATTTCAAGAGTTGGTTGCCGAGCACATATGAGAAGAGTGGAAAATTTAGGGTTGTGTCATTTGAGGAAGGCCATAATCATGATTTGATTGCAACACCAATGAAGCATATGCTTAAAGTCAATAGAAGAATGTCTGAGGCTCAAAAAACACACGTTGATGATGCAGAAAAGGCAGAATTACCTATTAAAGCAATTGCGGACCTAATGAGCATAGAAGTTGGAGGTCGTAACAATCTTGGATTTTTGGATAAAGATTATAAGAATTATATACATAGCAAGCGAAAGACTAAAATGAAAAAAAGGAGATGTTTGTGCTATATTGCTGTATTTCCATAAAAATGCACTCGGAAATCTCCTCCTATTTTTATGCAATGCAAGTTGATGATGATGATATGATCACAAACATATTTTGGGCTAGTGCATGTTCGGTAAGTGATTATAATCTCTTTGGTGATGTTATGTGCTTTGATACCACTTATCGAACCAACGAATATGATCGACCATTTGCACCATTTGTTGGAGTTAACCATCATAAGCAAACTGTAGTATTTGGTATAGCTTTGTTGTATGATGAAACTACAACTTCTTTTCGGTGGCTATTTAATGCTTTTCTTTCAGCAATGTCTAGAAAACAACCAAGAACAATTCTTACAGATCAATCGGTTGCAATGTCAAGGGTAATATTTGAAGTCTATCATGAAACTTGTCATTGATTATGTGTTTGGCACATTTATCAAAATGTAGCCAAGAATTTGAGCCATGTTTTTCACATATCAACAGAATTTGCTCATGATTTCAGTACATGTGTACATGATTATGAAGATGGAAATGAGTGGCTACTAGCATGAAATAATAAACTTGAGAAATATAGCCTTCAAGACAACAATTGGTTGCGTGACATATTTAACTTGCAAGAAAAATGGGTTTTGGTGTATGGGCGGCATACTTTCACCGTGGACATGAAGATCACACAACGTAGTGAATCGATGAACAAAGTCTTAAAAAAATATTTGAAGCCTAAACATGATTTTCTACGATTCTTTGAGCATTATAAGAGAGTGTTGGTAGATCGAACATATCAAGAATTACTTGTTGATTTCAAGATGATTGAGGCTAGTCCTATATTATTAGCAAATGTAGAAATGTTGTAGCAAGTGGTGGAGGTTTATACCCCAGAAGTATTTAAACTTTTCCAAAAAGATTATACATGCTTTCTTGGTTGTAGTATTCACAAAGTTGACAAGTCTAAGATGATTACGGAGTACAGAGTATTTTGTGCTAGTAAATGTCAAGAACACTTGGTTAAATTTGAAGCTTCAACACATATAGTTGATTCTAGCTGTATGCAATTCTCTTTTGTTGGGATTTTATGTGGTCATGCAATCAAAGTGCTTGATAAGAATGTGAAAAAAAAAATCCCATCCCATTACATATTAAATCGATGGACAAGAGTGGTGAAGGCTAGAAGTATGAAAGATTACCATGGAGTGGGTGCTCATGACAATCCTAAAGAGTCTGGGAAAGTGTTATAGTCATTTGTCGTGAAATTGCTTCCTTAGCTGCAGAACATGACAAGTTAACTGAGTATGCACGTCATCGTTCAATTGAGATGCTTAAAGGCTTGGAAGAAATAAAGAAAAGTATTGGTGAAAAGGATTGCACTAGTGGTGTTCAAAATTTGAAAGGCAAGGTTGATTCAACTGGTAAAGAACATGTTGAGATAATGGTTGAGCCTAATAATTGTGAAACAATAATTGTTGGAGTTAAGAGAAAAGCTACAGTCAGCATCCACGCGGTCGACTGAAGGATCCGCTTGAACAAAAAAAGTCTAAATCGACATCCAAGAGTCAAACAACTCCTGGAAGACGACAAATAGCTATGGAGGTACCTAAATTGTATTTTGTGCATGTATGAAGTGATTAATGTGTTATCTTGCAAATGGTTTTTTTTTTTTTTTTTAATCAAAATTTTTGTAGGAATTTATTTGCATAGGTGAAAGTTCACAAACACTCCAGGGTGTAGGACATGAGGCTCATTTATTTGATAGCTTGTCTTAAGTAAGGACTTTTAACTCTTTTAATTTTAATAAAGTTATATCAAAATTTAATTTCTAGACATAAGAATTGAGCTTGAGAATCCAAACTTACTCTCTAAACATAAATGTAGGGATATGTCAATATTGGTATTGGTTCAGAACAACAATTTCAAGCTACACATGGAATTCAATGCACCAATGTGCTGCCTTACTTTGAAAGAATATTTAGCTTGTCAACTTTTTTTTTTATTTCGTTTTTATTTTCTAATATATTAATTTCAACACTCATTTTTTTTCTTTTGTCTCTCATAGTATATACCAAAGGAAACCAAGTTTTCATTTTGAACTTCTGGAAGTTTGGACGAGATTACATGTTGGCAACAAAATATCTCTTTCGCTCAATTGTTTAATGTGAGTATTACATATACGACAACTATAATACATACAAACAAATATAGATGTGTAGAAAATGTTGATCCTATTATATATTTAGCCGCTTCACTTTTTGTTTGTAGGAATCAACAACAAATTTCCATGCCTTTTCACAAGATGAAAGAGCCAAACAAAATGGAAATTGAGCAGGATTTTCATTTTTAGATTTTTTGTAAAATGGAAAATCGGAGGTGTGGAGTATCCACCTATTATTTTGGCGTCCTCCAACATGAAGAAAAATTTGGAAGATATTTCTTTTTGTTTTTGGCAAATTTTGCGCAGTATAGAAAGTTGAAGTGGAGGTTGCACCATTTTCCTTTTGAATTGTACTATCTTAAGTTAAAATAACTTGTAATTGTCTTTGAATTGGCATAGCTCCTTTCTAAAATAGTTATTCTAATCTTTTATACAAGTATTTTTAACATTGCATAAAAAATAAAAAAAATTAAAGAACCCATTAATTAAAAGGAAAACTAATGAAAATGGTTTGAAAACTTTAAGTTTTAACGATAAAGATAAAATAAAGGGTAAAGTGAATAGTACCATGATTGACTTTTTAGTGTAAAAATATGATTTTTCGTTAAAATAAACAGTATCACAAATTTTTCGTTAAAACTCCCTTAATTAAATTTGCTTAAACTTGAAAATGAAAACTGGTGCGCGCATGTGCTTTTGCCAAGAAGAGGAACAAAGCAAAGTTGGGGCCTATGAACAAAAGAAAGGAAAGGGAGAAGACTGGACAAATTGAATGGGGGTACAAGGGTATTTTGGTCATTTAATGATATTTTCATATTACGTAACTTTTTTAAGAAAGAAGAAAAACATGGACATATGTCAAACTGGTAAGCCGCCACAGTGACTGTTCAACAGAACTAAAACGAAGAGATAGCTCGTCACTCCAAAAGGCCATTTTCTGAAATTTGAACGCTAGAGAGAGAGAGAGAGAGAGAGAGAGAGAGAGAGAGAGAGGATGGAGAAGGCAGGAGCAGCAGAAGCCATAGCCAAGGTCTCATCAATCTTCATATACCCAGTAAAATCATGCCGCGGAATTTCAGTGTCCCAAGCTCCTCTCACTCCAACTGGTATGTATTAATTCACAACGGTCAATCCTTCTCTCTATTACTCTCATTTCTTCCACTTTCAATTTCACTAGTGATATTTCTGTTGAACCAGTTGAATCTATTTAACCATATGATTGAAAAGTACATGAAAGTCTGTTTCTTTCTTGAGGCACCAGAAGGAAATGATCATTTAGCTTTTAAATCAAATTGCTTGCATGATTAAGTTAAATTAAGGATCCATATTAAATTGACCCAATTGAGTTTCCTCCCTATTTGTTGAAATTGTACATGAAATTAATTATTTTTATTTCCATGCCTTTTCGAGTCGCAGAAACAGTCTCTTTGCAAAGGTAAGGCTGCGTACATTAGACATCTCCCGACCCTCGCAAAGCGGGGAGCCTTGTAGGCTTGGGGTCGCCCATACTTTTTCTAGTGCTGTTATCAGTTTGTTGGATTATTCTATTTACATTATTCAAGCTGGGAGTTTTCTTTTACCCACTGATTTTCTAGGAGGGGAAAAACGTATGAGAAGAGTATTATGCAGGAGGCTCTAATTGGGTTTTGGAAAATATGGTTTTGTAACATTTTGATTATCCTTGTTACTCGAATTCGATCACTTTTAGTTATTCGGTTAATCCATAGGAGCTGGCAAATGAATGCATCCACAAAAGCACAAAATTTAGCTGAATTTACGGTTTCTTACACTATTGATTGATGGTCCTTTATATTTCTTAATTTGGTAGCAGGGAATAAATTATTGAAATGAAGATTGTTGGTTGGATTGTGAAGTGCAGGGCATGTTTGATTTTTCCAATATGTTTTGGATGTACAGGATTTCGATGGGATCGGCAGTGGTTAGTTGTAAACTCCAAAGGAAGAGCATATACTCAAAGAGTTGAACCAAGGCTTGCTTTGGTTGAGGTAGAGCTGCCAAATGAGGCGTTTGTCGAGGGTTGGGAACCTACCAAAAGCTCTTATCTAGGTAAAAAGAAAGTAATTTTCTGTTTTGCTACAAAGTTTGTTTTCCCTCATTTTTTTACTGTGTATATGCTCTCTGTAGCCGAAAAACTTTATCCTTAAGCAGGAGATTTGGTGATTTACTCATGTCTTTCTCCTAACTAGTGATCAAATTCTCACGTGATATGTTCTTGTTTCTGTAATTAGCGATGCTTAGTTGGACGTTGAAGTGGAGCTTTACTCTTTTCGGAATTTTAATCTCCTTCTTATACTTGGAAGTAGTCACGTTCTTTTGTTGTATATTATATTATCATTGTTTCTTCACCCATATAGAATGTGGTTGCAAGTTCATTCACCCTTTGTAGTAAAAAATATTCATTTTGATGATGTACTGGCAATCAAAGTAGTTGTTCATATCATATGGTCATTGTGCTCACTACCTTTCAACATTCAGTGAGTTCTGTTGAAGTTATTAAATTGAATAACGAACTGTCATTCTTTTTGCAGTACTAAAAGCACCTGGCATGGATGTACTTAAGGTTTCGTTGAGTGCACCACGAGAAATAGCAGATGGGGTTTCCATGTGGGAATGGTCTGGTTCTGCATTAGATGAAGGAAATGCTGCATCAAAATGGTTTTCAGATTATATTGGGAAACCCAGTCGACTTGTTCGCTTTAATACAGGTAGAATTTATAATGGTGCTTTCAAAGAATTAGGCACTGAGCGCACCAACTAGGGCTGATCAATCAAAACCTGAGATTATCTGTAAAAACATAATTCTGGATGGGAAAATCAATTTGAAGATGCAATAGCATCCAGTGTGGTGCACACAGGTACTATTAGGACAAAACTAATTAATCTGCCCACTGTGTTCCAATGCAGTTTCAGAAACTAGGCCTGTGGAACCCGAATATGCTCCAGGATACAAAACCATGTTCTCCGACATGTATCCTTACATGCTAATATCTCAGGTTAGTCAAGTTGCAATGTGAAAAGTATGTCCTTTTGCTTTTACGAGGGAGGCTCTAATCTGGAACTTGTCATTACATATTCCGTAGGGATCAATGGATGCACTGAATCAGCTTCTGATGGAACCCATACCAATTAACCGTTTTAGACCCAAGTAATTCTAAATTTATCGTTCCATCTGTTTATTCTTTAATAAGCATCCAAATTTCTGAACTTTCAATGACATGTTTCAGCACCCAAGTAATTTTCTATTCTACCAAAATTGTTATCAGTGTTATAACATATATTTATATAGATACTCACAGTTTTGAATCTTGAAAACTCTTACTTGCATGTCACAGTATTCTTGTTGATGGTTGCGAACCATTTTCTGAGGACTTGTGGACAGAAATCAAAATAGACAAACTCACATTTCTTGGTGTCAAGCTATGCTCCCGTTGTAAGGTTAAGAGTCTTGCCCTTTCTGCATTTTTTTGCTATGTGGTGACACTCAAGCTAAATTACATAAGAACATTTATGTAATACTCGTCTCAAAATCATACTAAGAGCTGAGCGTTTCAGAAAGACTAATATGAATCGTCTGATGTTTACAAATGAATTTTCGTGTTTTTAAGGTACCTACGATCAATCAAGACACTGGCATTGCAGGGCCCGAGCCAAATAACACTCTTAAGAAAATCCGATCTGATACAGTTTTGCGTCCGACGCGAAAACAGCAAGGAAAGGTGAGTACAGGTAGTAACTGTAGGGCTTTGCACCATATTCCTTCAGTATCCATGCAGTGATTCACATGTAGTAAATGGATTTCCAGGTTTACTTTGGGCAGAACCTAGTTTGCAAAAGCTTCCTTACTGGGCAGAAGGGAAATGTCGTAACGGTTGGAGATCTGGTTTATGTCCTTAACAAAGTCTCTTCTACTGATGAAGCAGCAGCATGAATGTCGAAGAATATGTACTTTTCTGTTACACGCTAGTGCACAATAACAAGTGGGCTGCTTGTATCATGATGAATGATATGTGATGATGCCTTTCTTGGCGTGTGGCCAAGCTAAACTCTCCAATAAATTATAATACAATTGCATTTTGCCGTAGTGTTCTAAAAGCTTGTTTTACATATTTAAAGAGCAAGAGGGACATCACCACCCTTGTAGGTTATATTTGCGAGTCCTCGTAACTGTTAGGTTATAAAAGTGGTGAAACAATTAAGTTACAACAATCAGTCCACCACAACCAGAGCTTGAGTGGGTTGGTCAGAGATGGCTGCTTCCATGGCATGGTACGGACATATTTCCCAATCATTTTCCAAGAACAACTTGACTAAATTGTTGTCGTAACCGCTGAATGTGGCCACCTCTGGCTTTGTACAAGGCACTGACGTAGACCTGGAACTGAACTTCCTAATCCGGGCAGTCCATTTTGCTTACAAACTCGCACTTGGACTTGAGACCATGGCCTCCTAGGGAACGCAACACGGGGGTTCGTCTGAAGTTGATCACCGCCTCTTTGTCAATTCGGACACCAACAGTCCCAAACCTATCGATACATCCCTGCCGAATTGGCTTTCGGGGGAGACATCACGAACAGCCAAGCAGTTGCTCAAATTCTTCTTTCGACTTTGCCCTTCTTTTGGTTTTTTAAGTTGATCCTCATGTCCTCCACCTTTGCCTTCCACTGACGCTCGGCTGCTTGCCCGACATCCTCATCATTCACATATTCTACGATTTTATGTGGAGTAAATTGTAGCTACATTCTCTTAATTTTAACTCAATTGAAGCAATAGTTCCTCAACTAAAAATTCATTATCATTGGTTCCTCAACTCCTCAAAACGTGCAGCTATGATCCCTCAACTAAAAATTCATTACCATTGGTCCCTTAACTTTAATTTAACTTGAGAAATGGTCCCTTAACCTTAACTCAATTGTAGCAATGATCTTTCCAACATAACTCGTTTTGACAAAAAATTTTACGTGGTTGATGAAAATGACCATAATTACACACTTTGATGAGTTGAGAGACCCTAATTGTATAAATGGGCATTCCAACATAACTTATTTTGACAAAATTGATTAAAATGACTATAGCTACACATTTTGATAAGTTGAGGGACCAATGGTAATGGATTTTTAGTTGAGGGACCATTGCTCCAATTTGATTAAAGTTGAGGGACCATTGCTACAATTTACTCTTTTATGTGGAAGTGAGTGCCAGCTGCAGTGTTGTACTGGACACCGCAGCAATCGGTGACGGCTTTCACGTTCTGTAATGCACCGTATGAGCGACACTTGCACTGCATCTTAGCCAAAAGGTCGAGACAAAGAAGGAAATTTGAACTCAAGTGCAATCATGCAAGAGGACTAACATAATGTTCTATCCAACTTACCCAAATCACAAAAATATCTTTCAAACTCAGGAACAAAAGAATAACTTACATAAAATGAGTTCATCTTCACGTGATATTCTTATTCAATAATTTATCATTACGTGAAAAAAAACTTACACATAATAATATATTGTTTTATGTAACAATCGTGTTTTCGACCTTTGGTATTCAAATGGGATCGCTGAGGGCGTGTTTAATTATTAACCGCACGATCTCATTAGAAGGAGATCTAACGGTCCCGCATGTAATCCCTTACTAACGGCGTCTCCTTCTTCTTCCGACCAGGATTTCTTCACGTTACCTTCTTTCTGCTGCTCTGGTTTAAGGGACTGTGTGATATTCTGAGACCACTCAGCGAGTTCACTCGGAGACTTCGCCTCTATCTGAAACGCCAAAAAACGCATCAAGACCCAGTATTTTGATTCCGGTATCTCTCTACCCATTTGGAGATTTATGCAGGTTTCAATCCAAAACCCAGAAGAAACCCTTCTAATCCCATGCCAAAATTCTCAACTTACTACTCGAAGCTCCTCGGCAGCTCAATCCTACAGGGCGTTTGGAAGCTGGGTCTTTATCCAATCCCCCTATGTGAGTTGTTAACTTCTTCACTTCTCTCTCACTATTCAGTTGTTGCAATTCCATCCAACCAAACTCTCGAAGCCGAACCTGTAAACAATGACGAAATCCAGCCCCCAATTTCTGATGAAATGTTCAGGAAATGTGCCAAATTGGGTTCTTACAGATCGGGTGATTCGACATTTTATTCACTCATTGAGAATTACGCGAATTCGGGTGATTTTCGGTCCCTGGAGCAGGTTTTGGATCGCATGAAGCGCGAAAGGCGGGTTTTTATTGAGAAGAGCTTTATTCTGATGTTTAGAGCTTTTGGAAAAGCGCATTTACCCAATAAAGCTGTAGAATTGTTCTACAGAATGGTGGATGAATTTCAGTGTAGACGAACTGTTAAGTCGTTTAATTCGGTTCTTAATGTCATTATACAGGAGGGCCATTATTCTCATGCTATAGAGTTTTATTCCCGTGTTGTTGGTACTGCAAACTTGAACATTTCGCCCAATGTACTCAGTTATAATCTGATTATCAAGGCCATGTGTAAGTTTGGATTGGTTGATAGAGCAGTCGAATTGTTTAGAGAAATGCCGAGTAGGAATTGCACTCCTGATGTGTTCACGTATTGTACATTGATGGATGGATTATGCAAGGATAATAGGATTGATGAGGCGGTTTTTTTGTTGGATGAAATGCAAATTGAGGGGTGCTTGCCGAGTCCTATGACTTTTAATGTGTTAATAAACGCATTGTGCAAGAAGGGTGACTTGGCACGTGCAGCGAAGCTTGTTGATAATATGTTTCTCAAAGGCTGTGTTCCAAATGAAGTCACTTATAACACCCTTATTCATGGTTTGTGTCTCAAGGGTAAGTTGGATAAGGCAGTTAGTCTTTTGGATCGAATGATTTCAAATAAATGTGTGCCTAATGATGTGACATACGGAACAATCATCAATGGACTTGTTAAGCAAGGACGAGCAGTTGATGGGGCTCGAGTGTTGATCTCTATGGAGGAAAGAGGGCGTCATGCAAATGAGTATATTTATTCGGTCCTTGTTAGTGGACTGTTCAAGGAGGGAAAATCTGATGATGCAATGACATTGTGGAAGGAGATGATGGAGAAGGGATGTAGACCCAACACTGTTGTCTATAGTGCTCTGATAGATGGCCTTTGTCGAGAAGGAAAACCAGATGAAGGCAAGGAAGTATTCTGTGAGATGGTGAGTAATGGTTACATGCCCAATTCCTTCACTTATAGCTCCTTAATGAGGGGGTTCTTTCAGACGGGTCAGAGTAAAAAAGCCATTCGTTTGTGGAATGAAATGGCAAACAAGAATTTTATGCATAACGAGGTGTGTTACAGTGTCCTAATTCATGGTTTATGCAAGGATGGGCAACTCAAAGAGGCCCTGATGGTGTGGCAGAAGATGTTGGGAAGTGGACATAAACCTGATGTTGTGGCTTATAGTTCAATGATTCATGGCCTTTGCAATGATGGTTTGGTTGAGCAGGGTTTGAAACTTTTCAATGAAATGCTTTGTCAGGAGCCTGAATGTCAACCAGATGTTATCACTTTTAACATACTTTTCGATGCTATCTGCAAGCAGAGTAATATCTCCCTTGCCATTGATATTTTAAATAGAATGCTGGATAGGGGTTGCGATCCCGATTCAGTTACATGTGACATCTTCCTGAGAACTTTGAGAGAAAAGCTCAACCCGCCTCAAGATGGAAGGGAGTTCCTAAATGAGCTTGTTGTCCGTCTATTTAAGCAGCAGAGGATAGTAGGTGCTTCCCAGATTGTGGAAGTAATGCTGAAAAAGTTTTTGCCACCCAAAGCCTCTGTGTGGACAAAAGTTGTGCAAGAGCTTTGCAAGCCTAAGAAGGTTAGAGCAGCCATTGACAAATGTTGGAGCAGCCTATATTGCTAGTCTTAAAGTAAGGCTTTTATTTATTTTTCTCATCAAAGCTTGGTTAGACGGTGACTGGAACTATTTCTTTCTTACTTTGGTTGTCGGAGCTAGGTATTAAACTCTTTAGAGTAAAAAATAGGAGGTGATGTCTTTTCATTTCAATCTCCCATATTTTCTCACATACTACAATCTAAACTTTACTGGCATGCATTACGCTTGCCTTATATAGTTGGCGGTCTACGCTGTAACTTAGAAGATTGTTGATAATACAAATTTGTCTTTGGATATAAGGGCACATAGTATGCCAAGGATTGGAAAATCAATATTGGTTTCTGCTGCGTAGAGTAATGTTACTTTAATATCAGTGATCGTTCTACAACATAATTTTCATTTTCGGTTGGCATATTTCAGTTTCTGTCTATTCTTTTGGAGAAGGAAACCAGAAATAATGAGGCTAACTTTTGGTTGAAGGATTAATGATATAAGTGATCCAGCCTTTCATAGGTACTTAGAATTACTACCATTGGCATTATCTGCTTTACGTTTCTTTCTACCAAATTGTTCTCATATGAAACTTCTGAAAAAGTGGATTTGCTTCACGGTCTCTTACAGTCGGCACTCTTGCAAATTGTGATGTTTGGACAGCTGTTTTATGAAGTGAGCAAAATAGTTCATTCCTCTAAGCAGCATAGGTCAAATCTGCAGATGACAAAGGTACTTGACTGAAACTATACGAACTGCAATCAAATCTCTCATTAGGCATTTACTTCTTTTTTTTTTTCTTCAGAAAAGACAGACAACTAAATTTTGATTTTTCCTTGGTTCTAAGTTCGTGCAGGTCGACCTGGGGCAATAAGCTTGTTGGAGAATATTGAAATGTCTGTTGGTAAAAAGGTGAATTTGGAGTCAGGTACAGACTTGAAGACTGATCTCTTCATCTTATGCCTGACATGTTATGGTAATCGATTTTCTTGAACCTGGAATTACTTTTATTTCTTCTTCTTCTTTTTTTTTTTTTTTTTTTTTTTTTTTTTTTTTTTTTTCATTTGTTCCATTTTGTGTCTACGACTAGATGGCTATTAATGTATTAATGCTAAAATGTGGAACAACTTTTACTAGCATAACGAATTTCCAATATCTATTTGCGTTGTAGTGACACCGTTGGGTTAGTGGTGAAATGTGTCTGAGAATTAACTCTCTCTTACTATTTTGTACCGCTTTCATTGCTGACAAGACTGAGCGAAAGTGAACAACAAACTTCAACTGTCAATTGATTGTAGATTGCATATTACCAAACAAAATCTCCACATAGCTATTTGTATCGGTGCGCCTTCTTTCTTCCTACTGTGGCAAGGATGCCATGAACCCAGCCTTGTATATTTTAACTTTTGTACGCAGATTAATGCATTTGTTCAGCTTGCATTCTATTTCCAGCATTATTCTGACATTTGATACTCATTTATAAGTAATCATCACATTGCTGCAAGTAGTATAGTTTTGTTTACTGTTACACTAAGAACAATTTTTACTCGGAACACGTTGCATCATAACATGAAAAGAAACTGAAGCAGCATTCATACAAACATTCAGAGAGTGCTATGATTTCAAGGCTCTGCCTTCTCTCTGATATTGCCGCCATCGACTTTCAGGGATTCTGGCGTGTCTTGCTTATGCGCCATATCGTAAGTTGCATGCAGACCAAAGAAGACATAGTAAATAAGCATTACCACAGTACAGATTCCAAATCTTTCAAAAGCTTCAGGACCCAAGGATCCCATAAGGAAGATGTTTGTCGCAATTGACAAGGATGGCAACCAAGGAACCAGCGGAACTCCCCAAACTTTTGGTGACCTTTGTTGAGGTAAAAACACCGCCATCGCCAAAGTCCCAAAGAACCAAAGAGGAACCGTCACGACGTAGCCAACCCAACCATTGGGATTCAGCCCCCAGTAAGCTGAAGTCCCCATTGAGGAAGCAATAATGATCAGCAAGAAACTTGCTAGCTTCCAGAGGTGTTGTTGTGGGGTGATTTCTCTCACATAGTATCTCCTCACTAGAAGTGCGACTGCCATCATCATGAAGATAAAGAGCGTGCTCACTGATAACAGGCTCGCCAAGACATCCAAGCTCGAAAAGAAAGCGATGCAGCCACTTGAGATGGCAATCAAAACTGTAGCGTTTATGGGGGTTCCTGTCTTTGGATGAACAAGAGCAAACCATGGTGGAATCATGTGGGCTCGTGCAATATGAGTGATATACCGTGCCTGTCCAAGTGTCCCAACCAGAAGAACAGTGGTCATTCCCTTAAGTGCACCAAGAGCTACCAGGTACTTGGCCCATGTCATGCCAACGCTTTGAAATGCCACAGAGTAGGCTGCATTTGGGTCTATATCTGTGTATTTCTGCATCATAGGCAGTGAAAGTGCCATTAAACAGTATACGACGGTGATGATTGTCATTGATCCAAGCAATCCGAGCGGTATGTCTCTGGATGGATTTTTTGTTTCTTCGGCCATGGTGGCGATATTGTCAAATCCTCCATAAGCAAAGTAAACAATTGCAGCTGCCTGAAAGACTCCTTTGGCCCCGAAGGGAAAAAAGGGCTTCAAATTCGACGGCTTGGCGTGGACAAACGCTGCAACTATCACAAACAAAATGATAACGTTATTGACTGCAGATGCTATCCAGTTCAAGTAAGAGGTCTTCCTTGTGCTGATCATTGCAATTGTTGCAGCTACTGCTAGTACAGCGACGGCTATCGGGTCCAGCAGATTGAACCCCTCCGCCAGATTTGTGTGGATGCGTAGCGAGTTGGAAGGACGATTCAAGAGCGTTGTGAAGTAAGAAGTCCATGCTCTAGCAACTGCTGCACTTCCGACAATGCTCTCTAGAAGTATGTTTCCTGCTGTTATGAATGCAACAAAGTCCCCCAGTTCTATCCGCAGGTAAGCAAAAGCTCCGCCGGCCACCGGGACTTCTACTGAAAACTCTGTGTAGCAGAAGACAGAGAGCATTGCCGAGATACCAGACGCAACGTAGGACAAGACAATAGCCGGTCCAGCATGCTTATGCGTTTCTTGGCCAGTAAGCACAAAGATGCCTGCACCAATGACCGAACCAAACCCGAACCAGATGAGATCCCACCACGTGAGGCAGCGCTTCATGTCGTTCTCACTTTGCTTCCGAAGCTCCCGAATCTCATCGTTGTCATTCGATCTGCTGAGGAGACGGTTCTTGAACCTGTGGCCTGTTTGCGACAGGGCCGCTCGGTATGTGCTCCAATTCTGAAAGGATTCTTCGGGCAGGAAATCTTGTTTGCTGCATCTCCAGTAACTTCTCGGCTGGACATCTTCACCCACTACTTCCATGGAACCCATTACTCTCTCTTGTCCCTTGTAATTTGCTTAGCACTCAAGGCGCTGTGGAATGCTAGATACTTTTGAGTTCTGTTTAACGTATTGAAGGTCAGTGTGAAATGATAGAATATATGTGAACCAGTCACAAGATTTGGAATCTTGTCAACAACTTGCCCTTGCCATTTCTTTTTAAGTTAAAAGAGGTCCACCAAGCTAGGCTCTAGCGGTCAAAGCGTCAAAATCAAGACCCATTATTATTATTTACTATTGTTATGGAAAAAACTATAATAAATTGATTTTCAATTTCAAAGAAAAAACCATTATATATATGCTTCTTGGAAAAAACACTTCAAATGCGTTTTTAGGATCCACTTTGATTACTAATGATTGATTTCAAAAATATTTTCATCAAAAATCGTTTTCAGTTATTTTAAAAGTACTTCCAAACAAGTCTATCATCGATAAGATTGATATTCAAATATCTTCTTAGAACGTATTGATTTGATCCCATAAGCTGGACCACCACCCCATAGCATGTTGCTGCCAGAAGCCAATATTTCTTCAATTCCCGATTTCAATTCCTATAATTTAGAGACGCCCTTATTAATTTAATAATTTTTATGATCCCACTACTATGAAAAAATATGCTAGACGTGCTCAATTGGGTGAGATTTTTGAATTAGATCGTGCTACTTTGAAATCCGATGGTGTTTTTCGTAGCAGTCCACAAGGTTGGTTTATGCAGAATGCGTCCATAAACACGAAAAATACTAGGCTAAAAATAATAAGCTAAGCGTAAATTGATATGCTGATATTGTAAATAAGGACCAATGAGATAGAAAAAAGAAACTGTAATTTATAAAATTCAGAATTTTTTTTGCTAAAATCGAGCCTAAATCTTTATCTTAGTAAAAATAAATATTACTACAAACGGCAGTATATTATTTTATGGTAGATAAGATAAACAATACCGCTCAAGCAGTGGAATCTGCAGACTAAAAGTAAATGACAATAATGCAAACATTATTCAAGCCAAGTGGCACCGCATAAATATGCCAAGTCATCACAGTAAACAATCCGACAAAACCAGCCCACTCCACTGGATTACCATATTGTCCGCATCATTTGAGTCACTTCAAATAAACAGTTATTATGCAAGCGCGTCGTAATTCAAGTGGTTACGATTATTTATCACCGCATACCAAATCTTACCTTCGATTTCTCGTCCTCACGCTATCGATTGTACGCAACAATGTAAAAGTCAAGAGTTCTGAATGGAGCACGCACAACCTCAGCTTCACTATCAATAATTGAAGGCAGTCGCGTGACAACAACAAACCAAAAAAGTCCAAGTTTGATCCTTCAAAAGCAGAACTAGATTAATAAAAGATGAACCCAACACATAAAAAATAAAGAAGTTTAACGAAAAGCTTATAATACTGTTCATTTTTACGAAAAATTACGTTTTTACACTAAAAAGTCAATCTTGATACTATTTATCGTTGAAACTCAAAGTTTTCAAGTCATTTTTATTAGTTTTTCTTAAAAAAATAAGGAAATAGATCCTCTCTGGATCCCTTCCTCTGAATCCACTAAGTTCGGGAATCCGGACCGTTGAGATTTGATCCAATAGCTACAAACAAGTGCTCACTTTAAAAATCATAATAATTTTAGCCGTTAAATCAAATTTCAATGATCCAGATTCTCGAACTTAATGAATTAGGACAAAGGAATTTGGATTCCTAAAAAAATAACTACATATACTCGAGGAACAGTGAAAAATGTGCAAAGCCAAACGAGTTGGCAGAACTTCATGTCACCTAACACGACTAGATTGGTAAGATATTCTTATATTCGACAGTAACGAATCGAAGACAAAAAGAACATCCTGAACAAAATGTTGAAAACTAACATAGTAAACAAGTCATTCTATTTTTCAAACTTTTTCGGAAGATGACAGTAACAAAAACCTTAAACATGTTAAAAAAAAAAAAAAACAAAAACAAAATTGCCTCAAAATGCCTTTAAATATTTACAAAAAAAATGCCTTGTTGTGTTTAGTTGTGTCTTGATTGTGTCCAAATTATTGACCTGTCTAAACTGTCTGGAGTGTTTTTGCCCATCGAGATGTCCGACACTTTGATACTTCGAAATTGCAGAGCGTCTGTGCAACATAGATCAGGGGTTTAGGGTTTTGGTGGTTCGATTGGGTACTGGATGCTAGATGCTGACATGCTGGTTCGGATTATGATGAAGCTAAAATGGTTTAGTTTTACTTGTGAAAGGGGAAAATGATGAAGACAGAAATTCTCAAATTGCTATTTGACAAAATATTGCAGCAAAGGTGTCACATGAATAAATAGTTAGGTGTAATTTGCCACCTATGGTTACCTCAATTGGCGTAAAAAGATAAATCAAACACATGAATTAACGAAAATTTGAAATTAATTGGGTAATTCAAGTGATTCAAGTGGTGGAATGAATTTGTGGTTATAATTTTAACTTTATTACTCGAATTCAAAGTTCTCCCCTTAAATAAATTAGTAAAGAATACCATTTGTAAATCAAAAAATGAAAATTCACATGACAAGTTGTAAATTGGGTAAATTTTCTGGTGCAAATTCGAAAAATTTCCCCATTTCTTACTAACAAAATTGTTGCGTTTTTTGGTAGATAATAAAAAGTGTCGTTTTGCTAAATGAACCTTGTTAAATGGCACATCACTCATTTAGGCTCTTTAGCCAAAATGGTCTTTGAAATTTGAATAACTCATCACTTTAATTCTTGAGATTTGAAATCAATAGAAAGTGGTTTCTGAGTTTGTCTACCATCAATCATTTTGATCATTCTTTAAAAAATTATGTTAAATAAGGATCAAATGACAAAAATACTCTCAATTTAATAAACAATAGGCCAAAATGGTTTGACAAAAATTGAGAACATTTATGTCATTTTATCCTTATTTAATGGAGATTTTTCAAGAAATGACCAAAATGATTGATGGTGAACAAACTCAATAAACACTTCTATTGATTTCAAATATCAGGTATCAAAGTGAAGAGTTATACAAATCTCAGAGACAATTTTGGCTAAAAAGCCACTCTTTTATTTCGTACTTCTTTTGCGTGCGCAATTACTTTATTACCCTTTTTTCCAACGGAAACAGACCAGAATCTCATATCCAAAGACAAAACAAGAACTTACGAACACAAAAACAAGTCAGATACATTTGCACTCAGTCCATCCCAATCACAGTGCCATGCACGACACCAATCTGTAAAGATCTCAGACATCCCGGAGAGCCCCTAACACAAAATGCAGTTGAATCTCCTCTCACCAAATGTAATTACAAAACCAAACACTCCCTCCCAAAAAACCTAGGACCCTCCACATGTTCCTGAGGACTCAGCAACATCCTTCAATCTCAACGTTACCGCCACTTCTTCGATCATTTTACCCCTATCTCCGACGCCGTCCACGGCCCTGCTGAATCTCTTCAACCATATGTCATAGTCCACAGGATATGGTGTTCCACAGAGACTGTCCACGTAGTCTGCAAATGCCTTGAGGAGAGGTGAAACCTCACCCAGCTGCTGTTGGATCGAACGCTTTGCCCAGCTTGTCTCCCTCCATTGCAAGGTAGATTCGATTGAGTCCTGCTGCTGCATTGTTCCCCCGCTCACGAACAACATAAGGTAAACAAGGCTTTCGGCGTCTGATGATGGACAAAGTTTCCCATGCTGCAGTGCATGAGATGAAGAGAACTGTAGGTTTATAGCTGGACTGTCCCGGTCTTCCAAAACTGCACGGCCCCATGATATTGGAACGTAGAAACCACTGTTTCTTGAACCTTGTTCGTCAACAACACGAATTATGTTTTCCGGACAAATATCACCATGTTGGACATTTGCCATTGTGGCACTTCTTAGAGCAGCTAGGCAGTCTCTGCAGCAGCGAATTGCCTCGTTGGGGGAAAGAGGTCCATCTTGAGAAACAACATATGAAACAGGTTCACCAACTGGAGATGCCACTAGTATTGGCGTCCCACACAACGGATGATCACATCGACCCCCGGGGGTCTGCTTCTTGCAAGGGCCAGAATGCAAAATTCGCCCAGAGGCAATCATTTCCGGCAAATATTTGCTTATAATTCCATGATGCTTGAATATGTTTAGCACTTTTGTTTGCCTCTGCACTTGGTACCAAAGACTCATGTCCTCCCAACAAGGTTCAAGTTTGGTCGGATGTGCGCCAATGTATAAAGTCAACAACTGTGTCGGATAATCTAGACAAACTGCACTATAGAGGTAATGGTTCCCTGCCACCAGAGACTCTTGTACTTGAAAAGTTTTCTGCCCCTGCTGTTGATCTTCCAGCAGCAAAACCTCACCCTGATTAAGCTTTAAACGCGAAGCACTGTGTTTGAAAACTTGACTATTAGTTTGGTCAACTTCAACAATCTCTCCTTGTTGATGACCAGATTGTTGTAGGTAAGGAACCAGACCATTCTCATTCCCACCGAGGCAGAACTCCATCCTACGCTTCTGAAGGCGAAGGCTGTGATTCGAGACTAATGAAGCTATTGACTTCCTTGGCGGTCCATTCCATTGTACAATAGCGTTGTAAGTTGCCAAAAGTACCTGCAGAGTTCCTAGGTCTCCCCAATTTGCATTCCCGAATTTGTTCCATATCCGGTCCACTGGAGACACAGAGACTTCAGCATGGTTCTTGATCCATTCAACCGCAGACTTGTACGGGTTAGTTGAGTTTAATTCGAGTTTACTAAGATCACCTCCAAGTTTAACCACCCCTCCATATCTAGAATCCAGAACCAAAAGGAACACAGAACTGCTCTTTGTAGCTTTAACCTTGCTCAAACACCTAGAAACAAGTATATGAATACCATAAAAGAGGGCTTCGCAGACAACGGAAGCTGATAATTTCAACTCATTTCCTGACAATATATCAGGTTTAAACAGGGCAAACTCCATGATTTGATCCCATTGGACTTGCTGATCACTCCCAATTTTCGATATCAATGCTAAACCACAGAGCTTTCTAAGCCCTCCCCTTGAAATCGCCTTCTCTACACTATAAAACCTGGATCCAAGAGAACGCGGACAAGATACAAATAGCGGAAGCTCACCTCTTTTATGCCAAAATGCATGCCACAAACCACTAACTACAGCATGAAGGAAGTCTTCCAACGCAAGATATTCGTCTTCATTTGGATCACCGGAAACATAAGGTGAGCATGGCATCCGGACAAGTTGCTGAAACAAAACACCCTCCAATGCCACATCAAGCTTGCGCAATTCATCGATCATAAAGGGAGGACCAAAACCAGTTGCTGAATCTTCGCACGAATTCTCCAAAACCCAATCCCCAATACAATCTGTGAACAATTCGAGGTCAACAAGTTTCCTTGAATAGTCCTTTAGCCCCTTGGACACTCTTCTGGAAGAAGAGGCAAACTTGCTTGAAGCTGAAGCGCCGGAATGTGTGGACATAACGGAGTTAGACCTCCGAAAACTACCATTCGAGCTATGGCCCGGAGACAGCAATCCCATATCATTTTGTAGCAAACCAGATGTAAACTTTCTAAAACTTCCACTCAAACTTTGCTCAAAAGACGAATCGAAATCGTTATGTTGATTACCTAATTTCATTGCTAACATTCAACAAAACCCAGAAGCAGGAATACAACAACAACAACGAGCTGATGATTCAGAGTTCTTTGGGGAGTCTGAAACTTGCATTTCTCACAACACAATATATAAAAACATGGTTTGCAATGTCACAACATGGAGATTTGAACCCTCATTGAATTAAAAAAATGTGCAGAAAAAATGAAAGGTGGGGCAAAGATTGAAACTTTACTGAAAACCCAAGAGCATCTAGAGTCCCATCCAGATCTCTGAAGCATTGATGACTGAAAAAGTGGATGGAAATGTGAAAAACATTTGAAAAATGCAGACGGGTTCTTCTCCTCCACCTTAAAAAATGGTTGCTTGTTTTACCAGAGAACAAAAATGGCTGGTTTTTAACCCCAAAAAACGGTTGCTTTTCTTGTCTCTAGTTGTAGGCGTGCTGGTGCATTGGCTTTGGGAGGAGGGTCCAAAAAACTCTCACCACCTCTCAGGAGTCGGTAGGTGAGAAGAGAGAGAGAGAGAGAGAGAGAGAGAGAGAGAGAGAGAGGAGAGAGAGGGAGAGGGAGGGACGGAGGGGGCCTGTAAAGCTGGGATAGCAATAGAATAATAAAAAAGGGAGGAGGGAGGGAGGGAGGGGGAAGAAGCGGCAATGAGCGACAAGAAGCAAAGGGGTTGGAGGCTGAGAGGAACCCAAGTGAGCTTTGTCTATCCCCACAACAATGGGGCAGTCTTGGTAGCTGGCCCCTTTGGTCCCATTGGACCCAGTGACAATGACCACTCTCAAATGTAGTCAGAAACTGAATCAACTTCCGACCCAAAAAGGAAATTATAAAGAAAAAATTCTACATAGTTTTCACTTAAAAACATTCTAATTTTTTTGACAAAATGATATTCAAAACCATTCCAAATTATGGAAGATCAATTCAAATTTTGTTGTAGGAGCAGTTATACCATCTTGACCAACTAGTCTGCTAAATATTTGAACTTAAGTACAAAATAGTGAGTGCATTACTCTGAACAACTTGCATATCATCTCTAATATATAAAAACATTCTTAAGGGTTATAAAGATAAGGAAATATTAAAAGAAAAAGGGATAATATAAAGTTTGAAGAGGGCAAAAGAGGGTCAATTAGAGTCAACTCTTCATCTAGTGATGTATTTTGTGTCATAGAAAATTAGGTAAAGTTCTCACTTTGGGTGGCCAAAATTTGCAGGCTCACAGCTCCCCTTTTTTCCTGTAATCATCAGACAGTTGGAGTGCAAAGTTGTAGGCTTGCTTTATTAACGTGACTGATTTCCGGATTAACCATCACTATCTGAATCTCAGAAAGATCTTAAATTATTGCTAGTTGTTTGCAAAGGAAGCAAAAATGATTGAACCAAAAGCATCTCTTTTCCATTGTAATTTTGCTGCAAATGCTACAGCCTTGATTCAGATGGTACAGAAACAAATTGCACAAACGCACCGCCGGCCAGGTACAAGTTAACGGAATTGCATCGATTATGGGTAAGAGATTACAAGTTAACAGCAGCATCACCGGCGAAAATGCCCCTCAGCAGCTCAGCTTGCTGACTTCTCTGAAGTAATCCATTCTTTTGCAGCTTCTAAGTCGGGAAGGACAACTGCGCCAGATTTCCTCCACTCATCGGCATCAGATGTCTTGAACCTATCCAATAACAATGCATGCATCCCAATACTTGTTGCCGGGACATAGTCTTTGCGCATGCTGTCCCCTATGTGCAGAACCTCGTCCGGTGACAGATTTCCAGCCCTTTCGAGTGCAAGTTCATAAATCTTTGGGTTTGGTTTCTCCACACCTTCTACACCAGAGAACACTCCAAAATCCCAATCGGTTCCCTGAAAAAACCATTGATATGATACAATCAGGATGAGAAAGACATGAAAGCAAACCAAAACTAAGGGATCTGCATACCCAAGTGTCAAGTAATGCTGCTGAAACAGAGATTTAACTAATTTACCTGGTGCACACCCAAGGCTGGAAGAATTACATCTCGATAACGGTATTCTGCATTGCTAATAATTCCAACTTTAAGACCTTGTTCATGGACCCATCTTAGAAAGGGTTGGGAGTCAGGAAAGATGGAATAAGGAGCAGAGGAACCAAAGGATGCATATATACGTCGGAACACTTTCTCAAATGTCTCCTCATCGTAATGATATCCAGCCTATTATAAAAAATAAAAAAAAGATGTCCATTTCACAATTCATTATTAAGAAAATTATTCGAGAAAATTTGTTGGAAAGTCCTAGCTGATACTATTTATTGTCTAAATTCTATTAGGGGGATGATGTTCTCAGTTTTCTAGATTAGCAAGTTCTGTTAGTTATTTAGAAGCACCACAAAACCTTGGCATCAGATACACAGAGAACTGGATCAAGATCGAGAACCCATGTCAAATATCTTACCCTTATAAAGGAGTCTCTGACACAAGTTTTCCACCATACGATGTTGGGCATTTTCGCAGCATGCCCGAAACATGGATACTTGGTGGCCATGTCTTTATATGCATATTTGAAGCCCTCATGCACCCTTTTGTAGTCAGGGCATTCCAGCCCTACAGCTTTGGCTGCCATGCAATAGTAGTCACCAAGCTCCCCCTTGTAAGCTAGCAATGTGCCAGTAACATCCACAGTAATGCACCGCAACTTTGACAACAATGACATTGTAAAACTGTTTTGTAGTGAATCCCAAAAAATGAACCACTAAATGCCTATACAGGAACTTTCAGTATACGTTGGGATCAAAGCACCAAATATTGATGCAGTCAACCAACCTCTTCAAGGAGTTCCAGTTATCACTGCATTTTCACAGTAGATTTATTAGGTTATGATGTGAACGTTCCAATTACAGATACTTAGTACTGTCAAAATAGCATCAGATTCAGATTTGTAATCCTGCGGCGTTTATCTTATAGCATTACTGTCATCAGACTCGGAATTCTATACAGAGATGAAAACAACTCAAACAAATTACAAACACTCCATGAATACCACCCCGTCTAAATATCATTCTTTTCTTCTTTCTTCCTAGTACAAATAAAACTAAGATGAATTTCCTACTTATGCATTGCTTCTTGGTCTACAAAACTGGAATGGAAAAAGATGACCTGCGTCAGCTATATCTACATTTCCTACTTATACATTGCTTCTTAGTATACAATAACAAAAAAATGTAAAAGGCACTGCTTCTCAGTTTCTAATAACATAAAAACCCCGCAAACATAAATCGGAATCAGATACAGATGCAGATCACAATCACTAATTACAAAATTACGAAGGACCAAAGCGAGTTAGCCCTTCGCCGGACACCCTTCAACAAATGACAGATGTAACAAATGCTATAAATCAAGATCAAACGATTTCTGAGTTGCATAGTTAATAGCATTAGATACTTCGTCAAAGGCACACTTAAAGCAATAATCAAACAGATAATACATCCTATGTTTTGTTTTTACATAGCATCTTGATGATAACAAAATGCCCTTCCCCCAACATATAATTTTAGATTTACAAAAGCATTAAAGGATGAATCTGTAACAAATCCAACTACTATATCAGACTTCCAACTTACCCAGATGCCC
The DNA here is from genome assembly GCF_963583255.1 of Pyrus communis. Taxonomy (NCBI): domain Eukaryota; kingdom Viridiplantae; phylum Streptophyta; class Magnoliopsida; order Rosales; family Rosaceae; genus Pyrus; species Pyrus communis. Next base: position 23,502,264 of record NC_084805.1, read on the forward strand.
AAATCACACCAAATTTTATCTGTATCATCAAAAGTTTAGCCTTTCTGTTCATCCCCAATCACCACAACTAAAAAATTACGAACTTGCCGTAAAATGCAGATATTCCAATCCATTTAATTTTAATGTTCTAATTTTTCAAGAAACATCCAATATAAAGCACTCCAACAAAAGATTCCAAGCAAAGATTAAAACCGAATAAATTAATAAACACATCAGATTCTGACGGATATAGAATAATCAGAGAAAATGCAGCTTTAAAAAAATTATGAGATACCAACCAAATCAAACTCAAATTTCCACCAAAATAAATTAATAAAATAAAAAATACTGCGCAAGAAGAGATTTTGAAGCTTACCCAGATGCCGAAATGGGCGAGAGAATCTGAATTAGGAGAAAACGCAAAGCCGTTTATGGTTATAGAGCTTCAGCTGCACGTTCATGGAGAACGAGGAAATAAATAAATCAGTCACCTTCCTAGCTTCTCAAGCGGATTACATCACATACAGCAGGCGCAGTTAATTGTAATCTGCGTCCGCGGATTTTGGTTGACTGCTTTATTTCTTGGTTTTAAAATTTTCACCCCGCACTTTTACTATTTGTTTCTTTTCGGCCCCTCCTGCTGACTTGCCGTGTGACTTTGTTTTTTTCAAATTGACAAAAAATAAATGTCTTTTCAAAATTATATTTTCTGATGTTTTGAGATTTATCCGAAAATCTTGGTCAAGTTTTTCTTGACAATGCGGCATTTTAGATTACATGTTAGATACTTAATTATGATTGACTCATATAATTTGAATTTTTATTTTTTGTCCGATATCGTTGTATTCATTAAAGCAATAAACTTGTAAATAACGGGAAAGTTAAGCAGAAATTGAAAGGGGCATTTTTTTTTCTTGATATAACTATATAGTTGTACTAAGGAGTGGAGGAAGAAATTTGTATCGAACTCGCCATTTACGAGATTCGAACTTAAAACATTTCATTTACAAGTAAAGATGAATAGTATTAGACTGTACATTATTGTTTAAGCATCAAAACATTGAGAATTCCAATTAATATGGTTCAACTTCCTCTCTAATTGGAAACGACTCAAGAAAAATGCTAAGAAGACTCGCTTAAAAGTGGAACTCTTTATGGAACCTTTGTCGCTTCATATTTTTTACATAATATTTTATAATGCTGCCACAAAAAATTAATTGAAATGGTAAAGAATCCGTAGAAAATTTCACTTTGATATATTAAACATAATATAATTTCCTCTTGTATTTACTATTTAGTGGAAACATATGCTTAGGAATAAATAAAGCTGTCACACATTTTCTGCCATGATTTGGAATCTGATTGCGATGTGGCAAAAGATAAACTATTAAAGACTAAAGTCCCGATTTCTCATAGGTGACCAAAAATATAAATAAAAAAAGAAGTTTAGGAGTTGCAAGTATAAATAAATGAAATCCGAGGGTCTTAGTGAAAAGTTGAAAACTATGGACGCTCGCGGGCTGGTTTGGGTTGCCTGTGGTATTGTGCACCGGGAAAACATGTTCCACGCATTCCCGGTTTCTGGTTTTTGGTCCATCCAAAGTTTCGAGACCAAAACTCGGCGTTTGGTGGCACTTAATGCGAAACCTGAAAATTAATCAGGCACCTAAAGTTAATAGGACTTTTGTCCCGGACTCTTTTCAAATCACTTTATTTTATTTGCAGATGATGCTTTAACGCAGTGCAGATTACAAACTTGGCGTTTTGACAAGAATGGTATCAGTTTTTTGTTCGTAATGCGTATTTTGGCTCGCTATCGAGAACAAGTACAGATACAAAATGAAGCGGATCTGTCTACTGTATGTTGTCAAGATGCACTACGTACCTGCTCGAGTTATGACTCATTTGAAAATACTTTTAAAATGACTTAAAATGTTTTTTGAGTTCTAAAGCACTTCAATTGCTTTTTAGAAGAAGCACCAAATATATGTTCCTTGCAAAAAGTACTTAAGGTGTTTTTCCACGATGCACGTAAATTTTTACTAAGAATTGATTTCAAAAATATTTTCACCAAAAACGCTTTCAGTCATTTTAAAAACACTTCCAAACGAGCCCTTAATCACCGGAAGAGAGCTTATTCAAGATGCCTCATGTCTGTGTGCAAGAGCCAAAATCCATCATATGTTTTAGAAGAAAGTCATACAAAGTGAGGAAACATGCAATTCAAATGTTATAATGCCAAAACATTGTCTGAAAATCACGTCTAATTGGAACAAGGAAAAGCTAAGAGGCCTCGGCGGCAGGTTGAGTCACTCCACTCTTCACCAACAGTTTGCTCAGTGCATTTGGGGAGCACACCTGGTACTTCACTTTACCCGAAGGCAAGACAAAGACTTCCGCCAACTCGAGCTTATCGGATGTCAGGCTAGTGCTGTCCATTGTCTTGCTCAGCACCTTCAGCGCAAGCTCAACTGCCTCTTCTCTTGTTATTTCATCCTTGTAGTCCTGTTTCAGCATTGACTGTGCCGCCTGGTTGTTTGCCCCAATGGCTGCAGCCTTCCAACCGCCATAGTTTCCACTTGGGTCGCTCATGTACAGCTGAAAACCGTAGTTTTTATCCCAACCTGCAAACAGAAACGAAACGCCAAATGGGCGGAGCCCACCAAACTGCGTGTAGCCTTGTTTGGTGTCACACAGAGATTGGACTAGTTGTTCAACAGGCATTGGCTCTTGGTAAGCAAATGTGTAGCGCTGTGCTTGGACCCTGGCTGTGTTGATCAAGATGTTGGCATCAGACATTATCCCAGCCACTGCACATGCGACATGATCATCAATCTTGTACATCTTCTCTGTTGATGTAGAGGTCTGAAGAAGCTTGGAAGTCACCTTCTTTTCACCTACCAACACAACTCCATCTCTCGACAATATCCCAATTGCGGTCCCTGCGTTTCCAATGGCCTCCATAGCATACTCAACTTGGTAGAGACGACCTTCAGGAGAGAAGATCGTCGTGCGGCTGTCATACCTTCGAGACATTTGATATCAAACTGAAGTATGTAAAACAATGAAACTGATTAAATACCAGCTCATAAGAAGTATCAATGGCAATTATCAAAGTTTATTTAAGAACATGGAATTACAAATGAAATTTCAGGAATTAAACGAGTCAGGAATGCATCCAATAAACATGTCAATCTTCAGAAATAGTATCTATAGAAACAATGAAAACGTATTCGAACAAATTGAAATGGCTCTTCGAATAAACCCTACAGTGGAAAGGAAGAAAATAATAGTTCTTGTAGCTTCAAGTTAATAAAGTTAAAATAATTAAAACAGAACATATATCAGTAACATCACTTTTTCCAATGGTGTGCACTCAAATTTGGACTCAAAGGGGTAAACTTCTCACAAAGTAGTCAGATTTAGAAATGATATATAAAAGACTGAAATTCACTACAAGTTTTTGCGGCTGCATTTTGACTCTAGCCGCAAAGAGTTCCTGCTTGTTCCCAACAGCTGAATGAACATGAAGGTTCCAAACAAAATTGCATACATTTATACTACTGAAACTTTATGTCGCTAAAAGTTCAAAATGTGGTAATATTTCCACCCCTTTTTCTCTTTCCATGGACTGGGAATACAGTTAACATTGGTCAAAATTAAAGTATATTAACCCATATTTTAATAATTAGGTATGTGTCTGCAAATATTCTAACTTCCTAACAAACAGACGTAAATAACGATCTAGCATTGTCCACTTTCAAGTTACTATCTGCCGCAATCACTAATACTTGCAGTAAGAAAGTTACTATCCACTCTTTAAGACCATTGCTCAACTACAGGGGCAACAGTTCACGTACTATGTACCAGAGGCAAACAAGTTTTACAGCAGCAGAAAAATCACACTAATTTCCACATTCAGTAAAGATATTGTAAGTTGTAACGTGACCCGTCAAAGAAAAAGGTTTAATTTTATACGGCATCAATACACATCTTGACACAATGGACAAGGCTACTGGGTCAATCATAAGCAGAGTTTAGGCGTAGACTACTTCTGAGCATAACTAGAAAAGGAAAAAAATGGAACTAGACCAAAACCAATAAACCTGATATTAACTTAATTTACGAGAAGATTCTACTTTAAACTTGAAACTATAAAAATTGATATCAGTATCCACTATCCAGGCTAAAACCCTAGACCTTAATTACAACCATAGCTTATTTCCAGTCTTTTCTGACTCTAATTTCCTTCCAAAACTATCGGGAATCAGTCAAAAATACTACAAGTCCTGTAGCAGTAGAAAACTCGTACTAATTTCCACATCCAATGAAGATACTGTAACTTAACCATTCAAGGAAACAAATTGAGTTTTATTTAGCACCATCGACGAATCAGCAAGGCCGACAAGCCTACTGAATCAAGAACAAGCAACGTTTAAGCATTGACTACAAAGTCGAAAGGAAAGCATTGGAATTAGAATCACAACCAATAAACCGGATTTTCGCTAAACATACGAAAAGATTCTGCTTCAAAACCAAAATGATGAAGAATTGATCTCACTATCAAAGCTAAAGTGCCGAAATTCTCAGGAAAGATCAAAACACTATCAAAATATGACCTAGAAAAACCAGAGAATAACAAAAAGCTTCATCTTTTACCTTATTCAACTTCTAAAAAACTCACAAAAAGAACCCAGTAAAAATTGTCACTAATTCCTCCTAAACGCCGAGTAATCCGACGGATTGAAAACAAATAGACAGTACCCTGCTGTGGTTCTCTCTCTACAACCCCAGAAATTTAGCACGAATCTACCATGAAAAGAAATGCGTATGTAAATTCAAGACACAAAAATTCAGATATTTCAAAGAGAGAAGAGAAGCGGACCTGATTGGGTAGATCTTGAGGAATAGAGAATCGGAGATAGTCTGAGAAGCACGAAATCGGGGAGAGAGAGAGAGAGAGAGAGAGAGAGAGTGGTGAATCAACCATGGAAGGTGTTTGTATAGTCTCTCTCTCTCTCTCTCTTCTCTTGTCTTGCGCAAAAGGTTAGTGCACATCAATCAATCTGGGCCGTTGGTTTAAAGCACGACTTGGATCAGCCCAAATTTATACCCGACCCTTTATTTTCGACCCGTTATGTTTAGTATTTTTAAAGAGTCCCGTACCGTTTTCTTGATTTACAGATAGAAAGAATACGTTAGTATCGAATTTGCTAACCACAAAATTCAAACCTAAAATCTCGTACTTACAAGTAGATCCGATCACCAACTTTCGGTTATTTATTAAATTTAACATCGGGTGGAAGATAAGTAAACTATACTGTGCTTATAATGTTATCAGCAAAGCTGATGTGGTCCAAGGAAAGATACAAGTGCACTATAATATACACAAGGCACTGCCAAGAGCTACCTTAAATCTGTAAGGTTCTTAGGTTCTCTCAGATTCTATACAAGTATTTACTAATTACTTAGATTTAAATACAGCAATGTGCAGAACGACATCATATACTATGCGTTCTTGGTTGGTGAGAAATAATGAGCAATACTGGAACCCCGTTTTACTACATTATGCCGCTTGTGAGGCCGGAGCAAGGCACGAACTTCTTGTTGTATTTCCGGTGGCAGCTCATCGATGACAGAGGGGTCAATCTCATCGACATTGTAACTCCATGATGCTCCTGTTCTTTGTTCAATTTGAGATGAACCACCCACAATGGAAGCCCCAGCTTCTTCGAAAGGTCTTTCTTTTGGCAGCTCAGATTGATTACTATCCAAACTGCTATCATTTCTAGACTGGGAGCCTGCAATATAACTCAAGTTTAGCAAGAGAGGCAAGGACGAGTCTTAATATTTTCGATTTTAAAGCGAGACAGTGGCAGGACACAAATTTACCAACAGATAGCGGTGCTTTAACATCTTCAGTATTTTTAACACGTTCTGGCTTTTGTGGAGCGGAATATGGATCTTGATTCTTAAAGAATCTCAATATCGAAGATGTTCCCTGCCATACAGTATCATCATAAAGTTAAGCCAAATCTTCTACAAACCCAACTTCCCATATACGAGCACTTGATGGCTAAAAAACAGGAAGACGACTACTTTGTTGCAAAATATATTCATTCTTCTTCATCCTAGATTTTAGGTAGCATTCATGACATTATTGCAATGCCATAGACAAAAATGAATTAAAGAGATGGTAAAAATGATTTAAGAACCTTGTCTTTCACTGCTTTTCTTTTCTGCTCCTGTCTATTGGAACTAGGCACGTTAAATGTAATAACACATGGTTCTTCCCCATAATTAATGTTCATCTGTCGACTTTGATTCATTTGTGAGCAGTGCTCGCTTCCTGCATGGATATCCTTAATTATACAGACAGAAGGAAAAGAAAAGCAGTAGGTGGGATAACCAAGAGTTACATCCTGTGCAAGATACTACCTGAGGTCGACAAGGGTACAGATTCTTGGGTGAATTCATCTTGTATTTGATTTTCTGAAGAGCAACATGGATTCTGCAAATGAAAGAGTAAATCATGATTCTCATATTCCCGAGCAGAATCGTTTCATAGGAAATGATGACAAATAAACGACTAAGCATGCAATTAAATCATTGTAATTAGCATCGCACAGCATAGTATAATTATCATATAAAAATAGTGAAAATACGAGAAGTGCTATTTTCCAGTGAAGTAATGCCATGGAAAGTAACTAAATTAAACACAACTGAGAAAGTGGGTAAAAAGAAAGTAAAGCAACTGTAGATTGGAAACTGAGGCCACAAGAGAAGAGTTATAATGGAGTCAATCTCATAGTCAGTTGAAGCACAGAGAATCTAAAGATGATATATTTCCGCCCATAAGACACAATTACTATTAAATCTCATAGTATATACATTCTGGTTGCTTAGATTTCAGGTGCACAATTAAACGTAAACCTCAAAAAAAAATAATTGAAAAACCTGGTCATTCAACAAATCCTTTTTGTCTTCCAGTTGATCCGAACTAGGCACAGCATGCTTGATCGTGGTTTCTTCACCAGGGAACTCAATCTGTGGCTTAGTTACATTCACCTCTAGGTTGCTTTCTTTACCTAAATCCACAATTCGCTTCCATCAGAGTGATTAAGACTGATTTGAAACTATATTTAGTAATTACACACAAAGGACAACTAGGAGACTGGAAATACCTGCAGGTGACAGAGGATCAGCTTCTTCAAAAATGGTATCCTGTGTTTGCATTGTCGAAGAGCAAGACGTATGATTGCCATGAAAGTATTTCGTGATTGAAGCTGTTCCCTGCAAGATGACATATCCACATAGTAAATACGATGCTATAAAAAAATGGATTTCATTTGTCCAAATACTTCTTTTCTGATAGAATAGTTCACTTTCTTTAATATGCTAATATTCTGAAGCATCAACCAGCAGATAATGATCGCAAATGTTACAAGGCGTTTTGAGAAAAAAGAATCAATATCTAACGGTTCTTGTAAAGTTCTTTCGGGCATGCTGCAAATGACCATTTGGAAGTGTTTTAAGCGGTTGTAAATAGGGCAGAGAGACCTAGAAATCAAAGTGGAAAGGTAGAAACAATGGATGAACCATACACTATATACTAGGAACCAAGTTTGGTAAAACTTACAGATGGTATAGGAACAATTTTACTTGCTGAAACAGAAAGTGACGTTATTCCCCATTGGTTGTTTTGATTTCCTTGTATTTTGGCTGTGTATGATCCCAAGTATTCTCGTAATGCAGCTTGAAATAGACTAAAAGCATCCTCTTGTATCTTGGCAGTCCCATACCTTAAGGGACAAGACTTCGAAGGAAACTTCTTATGTGAATCTGAATCACTTGCCTGAAGGGTAAATCATGGTCAGAACAAAGCAAAATGGAAAGAAACCATACCCAAAATTTAAGAGTATCTCCACTGGTAGGGGAAAATTTAATGGTAAAAAAGAGAAGGTTCGAATACAAAACAGATAGGTACCTTGTATGCAGTACCATGCATCATTAGTGTGTGAGCTATCCTTTTGTTCTGGTCCAAGTCTGATTGAAGACGTTCACTCAATTCCTCACAAAGTTGATTAAGCCAATGCTGAACCTGCAAAGAACCAAAAACCTGGTATGACGACCAATGAAGAGAATATATTATAGAAGCCCCTTTCATTCCATGTGTAACACAATGAGGAATTTCCCACATCCCCTTAATTTTGGTAAATATATGATTACTTGAAATAAAACTGAAATTTTGTTATGCTCGAATACCTATAAGTCACATTAGCCATTTCTGCATGCAATTTCTTGCGATTGTGTCATTTCAAATGAGACTATGAGAGAACCATAAGTCTGAAAAACTGTAAACCAGTGAGTGCAGAGTTCCAGTACAACAAAGAATGTGCGCAGCTGAATTAAATAGTGACATTCATGTAACTTCTCATGATGCTTATATTGAACTAAAAATTTTCAATAGAAGCAAGGAGACTTGGCATATTTACATTTCCCATTAGTTGAGTGACATTTACAAGATTAAATCCCATGATGGCCTAGTACGTGAGATCAAAATCATTCACCGCTAGTGCAAGCTACAAAGCGAATTTGTCTATTGGAGAGCATTACTTACAGAAGCAATCGTCTTCAAAGCCTGAGGTCCAGGAAATGTCTTCCCAGAACCATGGCTTTTCGGAAGAAGGCGCCCCTCAACTTCTTCCCCGCTGACCCCTCTAGCAATATTCCATAACCAGGTACTGTGATTCATGAATTATGTAGAGATCAGAAATGAGATCATGACAAGTTGTCATTCAAAGAAAATAATTCAATGATAGGTAGTCACCCGGTATTGATTCCATAGAGTTCTTGTAGTTTTGCCTCTGAAAACTGCAAAAGGTCACCAACAGTGTTAATACCCAGGTCACTTTGTAATGAACTCCCCAACTTTCCTCCAAGCTGCTTCCTGAAAACAAAGATTTCTTTACAACTATGCACTGTTTATTGGGAAATATAAAACTAAGAAACATATAATTAAATCTGGTTTTATTTTGTTCATGCTTCAAGCAATGTAGTTTTGCAATGCAGGTTGTAGTCACGTAATGGGCATATCATTTTGACACAAATCTTTTATTCCGGGTAGAACAATCTAAAACTCACATTTTCTTAATTGGCAAGGGATCTAGCAATCCTTTTACAGATGAGAACGGAACAATAGTTTGTTGCGCAGGTTTATTCATACCACTTGCAAGTTTAGCCAGCATCTGATAACAAATCACACATAGTTGATGACACAAAAATCAAAATTCGTCATAAGGGTAAGTGTCCTTGACAACATGATAGTCCACAAAGGAAAACAAAATTAGAAAATTTGAGACTAAGGACCACTTTGGTTTCTACCTTATTATGAGCAATGCCAGCTGAACAAGTAAATTCAGTCTCCTTCAACACTTGCAACCTGAGTTCTGCAACAATGAGTGCCCCACAAGCTAATAGTTTATCACGTCGATCAACACTGCTCCTGCAAAGCCATTTTTGCACATTTTCTTTGGCATCACTGCTGTCCTGAATGAACCCAATTTCAGTATTATAACAGATTTCTAATGCAAGATGAGCATATATAAAACTAGAGGATCGAATAATCCTGCTTTTGAATAAACAACGTTAATAATAAAAATTGAGAAGCAAAATTAGGCCTACTAGAAATTTTCAGAAAGTACACCATTATCCCCAAGTTCATTACCTAAGCTAAAACTTCTATACTATACTAAATAGTCAAAAACTGAATAAAAATAAACACAAACTCCAACACAAAGGAATAAATGCAGTAAGAGACTCAAAAATGGTGTGTAAATGGATTTTAATCTGGGTATGTAAATGTTTAATATTACGTTGTTCTATTCTGCTTCATGGTGCATGTTAGAGAGAGAGCTAAGAGGATGGAAAGAAGAAAGATAATCAAGAATCCAAGATCCATGTAAAACGTTAATGTTCCCTGAACTATTGATATATCCTGCTACTCCAAACACGCACAAATAAAAGAAAAAGAGACCAACTAAACATGTTCATCATGTTATCTCATAAGGGAATTGGAGACATATTATCTCTGCCAACTTATGCTATTTATGATAATTCAAATTGACACTACGCATTAACATTAAAAATAAACATAATTCATTGACATGTGTTAAGTTTTAACTAACCTCGCTTTGAAGCCCCAAAACATGCGACTTGAGAGCTTCCTCTTCAATTACTTCCAAGCTCTCGGGAGGAGCTTCCGCTAACATGGTTTCTGCTGCATCAGTAAGATCAAGATACACTTCGTCAATTGATGCCCTCTCACATCGACCCTTCATTGCCAGAATAGAAACCACCTACACAAAATAAGTTCACTATAAGTACAATTCTCTTAGAGAGTCGCTAATGATAAGAAATCCATAAGACATTAATGTCTCTCAAACCATAGAGACCTCTGATCCCGCATTGCGGTATGTGCTCAGGTCAGCTTTACCACGAGCTACTGGGACTTGGACCAGCTGAATTTGTGGGCAAACTTGCTTCGACTCAGAACCTCGCATCGAACTGAAAATCATGCCTCAGTTGTAGACTTGACACAAAAAAACCTTTTTGTTTATAAAAAAGGCACTAGAAGTTGTAACAAGAACACTATTATACCGTTTCACACCACATTTTCGGGCCTCATAGCTGACAGCAATCAAGGCCCCACCTTTCCAGGCGTTATACTGTACCACAGCTGTTGGTAAGCCCCTTAAATCTGGTTGTTTCCTTTGCTCCACTGTAAGTGAGATAGACGATATGACTCCACGACAAAACCATGGATACAATTCTAAGATTTAGCGAAAATGGGGCCGTAAGAAGAGAAAAATTCTCCCAACAGTGTTAACAGCATTTAATGAAATGTCCCAAGATAATGTGTAAGTTATATAATAACGACTTATCCTAATTTATCTGAACGGAATTAAACGGGTGTGTGGAAGCATTTTCCAATTTCCATAAGCTAATCAGTTCAACAACAACAACTTTAATCCCATAGAGTAAGGCAAATTCCCTTCTCAAGTCGGAAAATGTTTCATTTCTACGTGTTATTCATTGTCTACTAGTTTTCGGCCAGCCTGTGAAACTTCAAGAGTTTACAACAATCAACAATTCACATTGACAAGATTACATTTCAGCATTGTTCTGCTCAGAAAGGCGAAATCGGTCTCAATTTTCTCGATCAAAGGCCGGAAAGCTATGGTTTTTAGTAATTACATCACAATTTAATACCAATTAACCAAAAACTCACATGGGAGTATCTAAAGACTGCATTTTTTTTACTACCATTTATACATTTCCAAACCCTAACAGTCCCCATTAAAAATACAATTACAGACCCAGAGAGAGAGAGAGAGAGAGAGAGAGAGAGAGAGAGAGAGAGAGAGGAGAGAGAAAGGGACCTTGAACGTAGAAGCAGTCCATGTCGACGTGAGCAATGACTCTGGAATCAGAGGTTTCAGGCCTTGCCACCGGCATTTTCTTCTCTCTTCTTTTTCCCTCCAAATCCAATTTCCTCCAGTAATAGTGTACGACCGGCAAAGATTGTAGTGGGCGTAAGTTAGTAAAGACGCCATTTGTCTAAAGGGCGCACAAGGTTTGCTCTCTCACATTGCCTTTGGGCTTTATGGAAAGCTTCAGCATTCAGACTACTTGGGCTTGAGTGGGCCCACGAAATATTGCAAACGTCATGGTCTGAACTAGGGTGTGATATTCACACAATCTATTTTACTTTTCACACACTCTTTTAATTTTCGAATATCGGATTGGATGAATTGAAGAAAATCAACTGATAAAAATTAATAAGGATATGTAAGAAGTAAAATGGAGTATGTAGATAGCACACCTCTCTGAACTATCCATCTTTTTTTCTTTCTTTTTTTATCTTCGTGGAATCATCTTGAGATTAATTAACTTAATTTTAGGACCTTTTAGCTCTCCACATGTTCTGAACAAACCAACGGTTATAATAACAAATAGTATTTTTATAATGAATTGTCAATTTGTTTGATTCATATTGATGACCAAATAGTCTCCAAATCAAATAAAACTTTATTAAGATGGTCTTTAGAAGATAATAAAAGGTTAAATTAGGATCTCATCCCTTGTCCGCGATGTTTTTTACTAAAACCTTTCAATTTTTTTTTATCAAAGTTCTCTTACTTTTGTTCACAGCAGCATTTGGCTCGCCGACTCAACGTTTTATATTAATTTATTAAAATAATATCTTTCTCTTTCTCAAACCGAACCTAAAATAGTATTTATTGCCTAAAGTTAAGGCGATTAATTTATATTCTCAAATTTTATTCATCTCTCCCACGCAACTCCACTCCATAAGAAGCTAAGCTTATATATATGCAACTAGGTTATCTTCACAAAACTATATGAATATATAAAACTCGTATGACGAAGGCGGCATAAGAATTATTCCAAACAACCAGCAAAACCAAAGCGTTTTAGTTGAAGCCTTGTATAAGAGGTGATGAACCAAAATTATAAACTTTTCATTGTCTAAAGGTGCTTCCAGTCACCAACCCCTAAACCCTAATATTCTGTCGAGGGGAGGATACCGGGAGTGTAATTTGCACGGTGACACCAACAACCTTCATCTTTGATCATCCCTTATTTCTCTATTACTAACAAAAAGTGAAAATTAAAACTTATAACGGGTCTTAAGGTTTTTAAGAACTTCGAAATGACGAAACGTGAGACAATTGAAATTTGAGTCAAGGGTAAGAACGTGCAACAAGAACCACAGATATCCAAATCGCAACCACCAAGGAAAAGAAGCCAGTGGAAAATCCCACAAGCAACAGCACCGAGAATGGTGGACAAGTGGACGGTAGTGTAGGGATGACAACGGTTCGGTTTTGGAACGGAAATGTTATATCCATCCCCATAACCACGAAAATTAACCATATTCATAACCGCAAATGAACTATCGGGGATTATCCATAATCATATCCATCAGGTAACAAATTTTCAATCGGTTATCAGTTATATCCAATATATATATATATATATATTTATCCAATTGACACATTATAAATTTTAGTAGATACTAGTTCCGTCATTAAATAGCAACATCCAAATACAAAAAACTAACAATATATTTGAAATTGTTCATGATAACATGGATCAATTTTTTGACGTGAGACTCTTGAAGATTGATGAATCTGATAAACTTGTAATATTTGATAATTGATATATAAATAATTCAATGAATCAATTTGGTTGAGTATACAATAAGAGTATTGAATTGATGAGGTTGTTGGTATGTCTTATGCATGATGTTTGATGCATAATAAAGATGGTATAAGGTTTGATACATGCATAATAAATTAGTATAAGGAGAGTTCGATAAATTGAATAAAATTATATTATATATCAAATATATACATATATATATTTATATATATTCGGGTTGGATTTGGGGATGGATACGGATTGGGAACCCCTATAACTATATTCAAAACCATAATCGAATAAAGTTCATGGTTTTTCCCCATATCCATACCATTCCCGAATTTACATATTCAAATTCAATTCATTCAAGCGGTTATCTACAGTTATCGAATTTAATAGATGGAATTGCCATCCCTATCCCTGAGCTGGAACTCTAAGCACCATCCGATTAACCCACAAAAAGTGGAAAGGGGAAGCAAGTACAGATCTGGAAATTTGTGGGAGTGAAGGAAGATAGAGCCAAATGGAATAGACAGAAGATGGATTTATTAGAACCATGTAGGTGAAAAAATAGTAAGAAGAAGATGAAGGGGAAGGTCGGAATTTGGGGCTTACCGATCGAAGGCTTAAGGGGATGGGATGGCAGTGAAAAAGTAACAGGAAAACAGGGGAAGCACAGATAAAAAGAGAAATGAAGAAAAGAAATAAACAAAGAAAAAGGGGTTGCCGCCGACCCTGACCACTGCTAGGGCCGGCGACCAAGCGATTCGTTGGAATTTTTACCACTCACAACCCAGTGAGAAGACCTCTCACGCAGATAGAAAAACTCTCACCTTTCGGGAGAGAGAAGCGTTTTTTGACTTCCTAACTTCAATTTAACTTTTTTTTACTTCCTAACTTCAATTTAACTTTTCTATCAAAACCCATATAGGAGGATGGTGCGTCTTGTGTCTTTGGAACTTAGTTGAACTCTTAAAAGGCCTATAGGGCAAACTGTTGCACCGGCTCCTGCCATTGTCAGGGGAAGAGAGTGAGCTAGATGAATTTGAACCATGGTAAATCCAACCATGAAGAGATAGCTTTCATCAAAAGCCATATTATATAGGGGTGTGTTATCTATGCACATTTTTTTACTTCTCACACATCTTTTTAATTTCCGATTGTCGAGTCAGATGAATTGAAGAAAATCAAATAATAGAAATTAACACAGAGTGTGAGATAAGTAAAAATAGATATGTGGATAGCACACCTCTTTTATAAATACAGTGGTGTAGAATTTTAAAAAAGACGGGCCAAATGGCCATTTCCAACAACATCTATATGGTACCCAATTTCGTAATTACCACATGCACAATTCGTCACGTGTGAGATTTTATCACAAAATGTCTTGGTATTAGTTGGAGTGGGGTTGAGATATTTAAACTTTTCTTTTCACATAATTTTGGTCGATGTGGATATTTCAACAGGTGGTGTTGCTGTAAGATCCCACATTGACTAACAGAGAAAGGGTGATGTGCTTTATATGTACATGCTCACCTCCATATAGCACGAGGCATGGGTAACCCACTGGGAAGTTCTCGTATGAGTTTCCAGAAACAAAACTGTGAGATTGTGGTCGAGGCCCAAAGCAGACAATATCGTGCTACGGTGGAGTCGAGCCTGGGATTTAACAACTGCTATTCACACATCTCTTTTTACTTCCCACACACCTACAATTGAGATGTTCAGTGAAAAGTAAAAATGAATGTGTGGATATCATCCAATAAAATAATTTAAGGGTGACAAATAATGTAGTGTAATTTCAAATCTAACTGCTCTAAACAAAAGTTGCATTGGGGTTTTTGTATTCATTAATTTATGTATTTTCTGACTAAAAATTCGATTATCATGAGTTTTTTGTTTTTTAATTTTGTTTTCGTCAAATTTTGCTTCTTTAATTTTGACTTTTTACTGATTGCTTGTGCATGTCATATGAAGCGAAAACTGATTTAACGAACTAATAAGCATGCGATTCATCAAGAGCCTAGAAACCCTGAGCAGCAGATCACATGGATGGATGTGAACCACTCTCTCCCACAGAACTATCATCATAAGAAGCTTGGACATGAGTGCAGCTATCTGACTAGTAATTAATCAACTTTTTGAAGCCTACTGAAGAAAAAAAAAAAAAAAAAAAAAAAAAAAAAAAAAAAAAAGAGGAAAAGAAATTGAAGGAGCATATTTAATTCATGAATTTGACTGATTTTTTTTTTTAACAAATTTAATATTGAAAAAAGAGAAAATTTGGTTCCGGTCTCTAATCAACCAATTGTTATAATTAAACCTTATTTGTTTAAATAATTTGATCAAATTTAAATAATATTTGTCACATCCCGGCCCGAGGCGGATCACTTCCCCGGCCCGAGGCGGATCACTTCCCGGGCCCGCTCCACCACCGTAGCACGATATTGTCCGCTTTGGGTCCCGACCACGCACTCACGGTTTTGTTTCTAAGAACTCACACGAGAACTTCCCAGTGGGTCACCCATCCTGGGAATGCTCTCACGCGCTACTCGCTTAACTTCGGAGTTCTCATGGAACCCGAAGCCAGTGAGCTCCCAAAAGGCCTCGTGCTAGGTAGGGATGGGAATATACATATAAAGATCACTCCCCTGAGCGATGTGGGATGTCATAATATTCGTTTAAACCATGATATTATTTAATATATTTAACTCCTACATTTATGCATACAATATCCCACAAATTATAAAATTTAAACAAATTTAAATAATATTTTTACAATATAACAATTACTTAAAAATCAATAATATAGTAATATTATGCTTCACATAGCTGTAGAAAAAAGATAATGTGACACACCCCGACCGAGATCAGGGCATGCTGGCCGTCACACGAAGGTGACGTAGCCATGTGCGCGTGCGGAAGCTATTAAGATAGTAATAAAAGTACGAATAACTAAAAACTAACTAGCATACAAAGTACTAGTGTATGTGAGACACAATTCAGAGCAAATCTACAACAGTCCAAAAGGAAAAGATACGATATATTTACACCCGAATGTGACCCTACAATGGTGAATGTCTGTCAGAAATGCCGAGACGCCCTCTGGGATAAACCACCGAACTTGCTAGACCACTAGAACCTGGAGGGGCGCAAAAACAAAAGCGTGAGTGGGCAAAAACAAAGCTCTTTGAAAACTCTTTAGCAAAATACATTCTAACCCCTCGCCGTAAAACCTGTATACTTCCCAGAAAATGAACATATATACTTATGTATAGATATGTCAATCATGCTCCATGATATGCCATTCATGCTCGAGAATATGCCATAATGGAATCTCATAATCAAATATAAATACTCAAGCGTAATTCACATCAATAACATATAATCTAGCAGCCGGGAGTCACCTAACGTGACCTGTACGGCTGCATCTAAAGCTCCACTCTCAACTCAATAACTGAATCTGCACACGAGTCGGAACCACCTAACGTGGTCTGTACGACAGGCTGGGTGTAATATATATATGTATGCTCTAGTGCTACGATCACGTGAAGCTGGGCGATAAATCGCGGGTCACCTACAAGTCGGAACCACCTAATGTGGTCTGTACGACAGGCTTGCACCTAACTTGGATCCAAGGCGAGCATGCGGTGCTGGTGAACATACACGTGAAGGCTGTGCCCTGGCCTCGGGCGGGAGCACTAACACCGGGGGTGCAGATTATGAGCTCTCTAAACATCTCAAACTACCATTGCATAACAACATGAATACCGCTTACCTGACACTTACCTGTGCGTCCACAACACCAAATACAAATATATATATAGGTATGCCACTACTAATACATGCGATGATGCGTAAACAACATTCATATGATGCATGGCATAAAACAAATAACCTTTTCTATTTAATTTCTGGGAATTAATATGTATATAGGTATATACGGAAAACAAAAGCCCACTCACTGATAATTGGAAGGGTCGTAGCCCTCCTGCCTCGAGTGTGTACGCTCGTCCTCGGAATACGAATCACCTAAACGCGAAAAAGCTACGAAAACGTTAATTTAAAAGCACATAACCAACTTCTCGTAATAACTTCTCATACATTGCTCAAATTGGACAAATGAATATACCAACGTGCTCTACACAACCTCAGGATCACACCCATATTTTTAAAATAATTTTTGGACCACGCACGCGCCCCTACGCGCCTGAATAGGCACGGACCCACGCGCCCCCACGCGCGGCCACGTGACCTGCACACTGACGGCGTCAACTGACGCCGTCAGGAATATTCCGTTAAACTGACGGAATATTCCGTTAACCTTAACTGACGCCGTCAACTGCCGTTAGGAATATTCCGTTAAACTTAACGGAATATTCCCCTTCCTTCTCCGGCGCCGGCGACGGCGCCGGAAAACTGGGAAAAATTCAAACTTAGTTTTCTCCTTCGTTTTTCAACCATTTTTCACGATCTTTATACCAAAATGAAGCTTAGGACTAGTGGAATCACGATAGGCTAGTTTCAAGGCCTAAAAATTAAGGAATTATACCTGCAACAACGATCCAAGTTCGGCCAACTTTGAACAGGACGATCCCGACGTCCAAACTCGTCCAACGAAACACTCCCAAGCTCCTGGGAACCTCACAAACACAACTACAAGCTTAGAATCTCCTAAAACAAGCTAGATTAGGTTTGCATGAACAGTGCTCAAATCGGCCATGGTGATATCGACGTGAAAACGTCAAAGTTCTTACCTGGAAATGGCACCACTGGACTCCTCTCAGCCTCACGAGCACGAGGGTGGTCTTGGTTTCTTGATTAGTGAAGTATTGGGTGAGTTTGATGTTGGTCCGTGTGTTTGCAGAAGGAAGAAGAAGAAGAGAGGAACTCGGGGAGAGAGAGAGAGAGAGAGACAGAGTGACAGAAAGTGAGGGAATGAGGGAGGGAATCCCGGGAGAGTGAAAGTGATGTGTGAGTGTGTGTGTGGTCCTACAACACCACACTACACAACACTTAACGTACACAAACAAATTAGGGTAAAATTATAATTTCAATGTACGTTTCGATATTTCCGGGACGGGATGTCACATAATGTACCCATGTAACTATTGATATATTTTAAGAAATAACTATTAACATATTTAAAATATAAAATAAATACGTATAATCAGCATGGGGACATTCATAAAAAAATATGGATACAAATTAAATAAAAAATATGAGTAGATATCACAATTCAAAATTATGGGTACAAATTAAAACTAAAAAGAATATTGGGACAAATTTAAAAAACGGATACAAATTATAAATAGAAACATATGAAAAAAAAAAATACTAAAAGGATATATTTGGAAATGATTAATAAGTTTTTCATTTTCAAAATTAACAAATGATGACTTGTAAATAATTTTAATATTCAAATAATGATATGGAGATTAGTCAAGGGACTTTGATCAAAAATGAAAAAGAAATAAGGTTTCAATTAATGAGAAGAAAAATAAGGGATGAGAACCTAATTTATTCTTAATAAACCCTAATCATTATGCTCTAGTTTTGGTTTAGAACGTCTCTAAACGACTGACTAGCTAGCTAGCTAGCTCAAGGAAGAAACCCTAATTATATACTTGAATTTTGGAAAGAAAGAACATCTACAAATGGATATTTGTTTTCCTTAGATTGCTTGAAGGTATATGTGTTTTAGTTAATCTTGCTTTCCCAAAAAGAAGGTAAAGTAAAAGTTTAAAAAAGCTTCATGAAATTTTGGGCAAGTCAAAGTGCCAAACCAAACTTGAAACTAACGAGGAATCGAGACCAAACTAGCTAGCTAGCTAAAGGAAGAAACATTGACAGGCTAGAAAAAAGAGAGGGGAGAGAGAGAGAGAGAGAGAGGTACTGTACTGACCTACTGGGTTGCTTGAAGGGAAAACACAATCTCCAAATATGAGGAGTTTGCCTTTTTCTGTATATGGAAGTTTCTTGAGGGAAGAAATAAATTTCCAAATCTGAGCGACCCTGATTTTTCCATTTTTGAAGCATAAATTCTCAGACAAATGATAACACTAAATAGATTGACGCAAACAAGACACGGTGATTGTCCTGACTCAGATTTGCTTCTCTAACAATACCAAACAAAAGCCAAATGGCCTACGGAAAGAGAATATGATGACTCAAAGAAAGGAGAAAGGAGAGTAGTCAGAAGGAGCAGATTACACAGCTTCTTTACAGAAAGTGAAATATTATATATAATTATTATATTATAATTTGAAGCAAGTTTGTGAAGCTACTCAACCGTCTTCGAATAGGAGAAGGATTCTATTCTTTTTATTCTCATTTTATTCTCTTTTTTCTTCTTACATATTGTTTTTATAAAAAAATTAATGTAAGATATTGACGTATTTAAACCATATCTATTTATATAAAAAAGAGTAAAAAAAAGAAAGATTAAAAAAGAAGAAAATCCTTTATTCGAATAAAGTTTTTCGTTGTTCACGCCATTTGTCCAACTACTGCAGCAAAGCCCTTCATCAATGGGATTGGATTGGACATATGACCCGACAAAGTCTTTGTGTCGTACACACCACCTGCGTTTAGGGTTGCATGATGTCTTTTTCAACCAAGTACCAAGCAGGAAAAGACTTGGCTGCAGATCCTGCTTACCTCCGATTCCGATTGAATACTTGTTCAACTTTTGATTAAAACAATCAAAATTTAGACATGTGTACATTTAGAATTGGGTGTAAACAGCATGTACTGCTGAATTTTCAACAACCAAGTCCAATTCCCAAGTAAAACAGTAGTGATAATACCAACTTATCCAAATAATATTAAAATAATTACTCTATTTGCTTCCTTAAAATAACAACTTACACAAATGTTGTTAATTAAGTTTCTCGTTTTACTAACATATATGTTAGTTGTTGAGATTTAAAAGAGATACATGTGAAATTTATAGGACATGTTAGTGTTGAATTTGAGTTTTGTCGCATTGTCGGAGATGTAAGGTTCGAGTTCAGTGTCAGATGGTTCAGGTTTAATGACTATGTCTAAATATGTGTCATGAGAATAAAGTTCAATATGAGCTAAATTCTATGTTCAAATTAATATCTTAAATTAGAGAAAAACTTGCATGAACCTATATCACTTGTTTTAACATTTCTTATCATGTGATATGAGGATCTACATGTGTGTTTACTCGGGTCTAACTAGGGTCCTAGACTCCTATATTGTAGCTAGGTTCAAGGCCTATGTTTGAGGAAGGGGTGAACTACAGCACATCAGCACGTGAGTGGATTGGAGCATGAAGTTCATGGTGCGAGTTTACGCTGATGATCTCAGGTCAACTAGGGTTTGAGCTGTGTTTGAAGGTTTAGGTTGGGTCATGGGGTCTGAGTCTCTGGTATGGGTAAAGTTTTCATCTGTGCAAAGGAGGATCAAGAACTTAAATTTCATGAAATAAAGTTGCTGAATATGATATTTAATATGAGACTTTAAGACACTATAAAAAAATTATCATTTGCTTGACGAATAACGATTCGTCGGACAAAAATGGTCAACGTTTTGGTTTTTACAGAGACTTTGGCTAAACGAATAGAGTCCACGAGCAAAGTTATAGTCATCAGATAACTTTACCTATGAAATTTTGTCAAGCAAAATTAGAGGTGACGAAATGGTATTTTGCCCGAGAAATTTTTTTCATTTAAAGGTTTCTTTCTTTTTTTTTTTTTTTTTTTTTTTGTGAGATTACATCTTAGACTAAAAATTATGAAATTCTAAATTCACAAATTTCATGAACCTAGGTGATATACTTTTTCCAACACGATTGAATGCACTTCTAAGTCCCTTCTCTTTCCCTCAAGATGACACTTGACTACAAGGAGAAAAACACCAGATAGTATACACGTGTTTCTTTCTAAAGGTTTATCCAACCGCTTATTGCTACGCATACAAATCAGTCTTCACGGTGCATGCTTGTCCGCTCGTTTCAGACTTCAGAGGCTTCCAACTCGTGGAAAGTTGAATTGGTTGCATTCACTTTGATGAGTTCGTACTTGTACTGTGAACAATGATCGGTTTTAATGCTAGGATCCAACTTCTGTTGCCTCCAACTGTTCCTCTCTCCCTCCCTCTCTCCTCTCTCTCTCTCTCTCTCTCTCTCTCTCTCAATAGTTACACGTCTTAGCAACCTCGGCCTTGACAAAACAACACCAACTTGACTGATGCATCCATCAGAATCACTGCGCTCAGGAAAAAGGTAATATAAAAGAAACCAATACGCAAAAGCGAACATTAAAGAGACCATCCGAAACAAACCAAAGCCCCTTGAGCTATTTTGGGCACCATATTTTTAACACGCAAATGAGTTTCACACACTATTTTTTTCCTTTGATCATACAGATATCTGTTTAATTCTTATTTGTAAATCGAATAAAACAAAAGAAAATCGGAGGACAAAAATAATGAGTTTCAGAAAAAGGAAAAATACGCAGAAATCAGTTTACTATTAAAAAATTCACCTCTCCAAAATTTTCTTCTATATATGTAGTGAAGTTTCAGCTCCATTCTCCTAGCCTTCAAACCCTTCATTCCAATCCCATGAAAGTTAACAGCAAACCATCCTTCAGGTGACTGCCTTCACTTGCCTCTCTTGCAGTTCTTTCTTCTTCACCCAATAGAAACCCATGCCTTTACTAAAACCCACCTGAGAGATTTTCCATTTTTATGTTCACATCTTTCAAAACAAAATTCCTACTTTTCAACTTGTGAAAAAAAGCAAGCCTGCATGTAAGCACTTATTTCCCAAATTGGCTTACTCTTCAATTCCCTCCAATTTCTTTGCTTGCATTCCACTGAACAAGAACTAAAATTTAGAGGCATATTTTACTTATAAGCCCTTGGCATCCAACGCATAAAAAAGATGGAAGCTTTTCATCCTTCTCTCACCTTTCCCTTCTCCTACACCTTCAACACCACTACTAGTGCACTTGGTGGTGGCATTGCTGAAAATATCGCCACATCATGTCCTAATCCATGGATGGATGCTAGGATATGGTGCAAGCTCCCCCATCGGCTCCTCGACCGTGTCATCGCCTTTCTCCCACCACCTGCCTTTTTTCGCGCTCGATGTGTTTGCAAGAGGTGGTATGCTCTCTTATTCTCCAACACCTTTCTTCAGCTCTACCTCGAAGTATCTCAGGGCCGCCATTGGTTCTTGTTCTTCAAGAACAAGAGCCTCAGGGGAAGCTACATATACAGGAACAACAACATTGGAGGAAGCAACGGTGACAGCAACACGGGTGGTACTAATTGTGATGGTTATCTTTTTGATCCTTATGAACTTTCATGGTATCGCCTTTCGTTCGCTCTACTTCCCTCCGGCTTCTCCCCAACTTCGTCTTCCGGCGGTTTAATCTGTTGGGTTTCGGATGAGGCTGGCCCGAAAACTCTCATTCTATGCAACCCAATTGTTGGTTCTATGTCTCCATTGCCTCCAACTCTAGGACCAAGGCTCTTGCCTTCCATAGGGTTGAGTGTCAACCCTACATCCATTGACGTAACTGTTGCTGGAGACGACTTGATCTCTCCATACGCTGTGAAAAACTTGACTGCCGAGAGCTTCCATATCGACGCAGGCGGGTTTTTTTCGCTGTGGGGAATCAATTCTTCCCTCCCAAAACTCTGCAATTTCGAATCAGGTCAAATGGTTAATGTTCGAGGAAGATTCTACTGCATGAACTACGGTCCTTACAGTGTCTTAGCCTATGATGTGGCAGCAAACAATTGTTGGACGATTGAGGCCCCCATGAGAAGGGCCCTGAGATCTCCAACCTTGATGGAGAGCAGTGGGAAGCTGCTTTTAGTCTCTGCAGTTGAGAAGAGCAAGCTCAACGTGCCGAAAAGCTTGAGGATTTGGGGGTTGCAGGCTTGTGGAACAACTTGGGTTGAGATGGAGAGGATGCCACAGCAGCTCTATGTGCAATTTGATGACCTGGAAAATGGGAATGGGTACCGTTGTGTTGGACATGGAGAGTTCATCACCATCATGATTCTGGGTTCCGACAAGGCGTTGCTGTTCGATATGTCCAGGAAGAGGTGGCAGTGGATTCCTCCGTGCCCTTACGTTCATGCTGGGGTTGATGGGGACTTGCATGGCTTTGCTTATGAACCCCGGCTCGCTACGCCGGTCACCGGGCTGCTTGATCAGCTCACTACAATTCCTTTTCAGGCTTTCAGTGCTTAGGAAGGTTCAAATTGCAATGTGATCCAAATACGTAGCCGTAGGAAAGTGGCAGCGAGGTCGGTGTTAGTAGGTTTAACCCAATCTACTGAGGAGCTACTTGTTATATTTGAAGTAATCTGCTGTGTGCTTTGTCGTTCTCTTCTACCTGGTGTATGAAACAGGAGATAGTTTGCATAACTATTGTGATAAATGTAATAATATTTCCTGGAATTAACTACAAGATTGAAAACGGCTAAACCACCCATTGAACCGATTATAATAACGTACCATTTCTGAAGGTCGAAGCTAAGACCTCCCGCTTAAAAATAAAGAGGAATACCAATTTTAGGTAAAGGGGAATGTTTCAAAGCTTCTCTTCCCTGCTTAGGGTTACCACTAGGATGACGCTTGTGCCGTTTCCGAGATCTATCATATTTCTCCATTCTTAAGCTGCTGTTTCAACTGTTAATCAAATTGATCGACAAGATTTCGATTGATGAAACGAATGATTAGTTGACAACAAAAACTGCCAGCCAGCCCTTACTACTAGGGAATGGGGACATATACGCGACGACTAAGACATTCACATGGAGATTATACGGTTCTCTTAACAACACATGACTTTGCATTACGCGGTTCAAATGAAAGTGAAACAATGCCATGAGTTCAGGACGGAGACTCCATTTCCATACAAACAAGCATGAAGCGTGCGGAGCATACAAATCAATTCCTGCACTCCTTTAACACATGTTGAATTTTACAGTTCCACAAGCAAAGTAACATTCATAAATGGCTTCTTATCAATTGCAGATACGAGGATTTCGAACAGTATAATATAAAAGGTACAAGTTCAAATTAAAATCAAATGAAAGAACGTAGCTTAAGCTTTCTTATGTTCCTATGTTCGTACATAAGCACATATTTAAGGGAAGAAAAAAAACAAAAAAACAAAGGGTTAGTATATGATGAAAAGATCAAGAGACTTGCTATTGTATATTCTCAAAAATTTCGGGACTAATGTGTTTGCCTGCCAAGTTGGGGTCTTCCAGTTATTCGTCACCCGCCTTCATCCCCAAACTAAAGCTGACAAAGTTTCTGCCACTCAAAGCTACAACACTAGATGGCCTTCATAAAGTTGATGAAACTTCCTTTATATACACTTCAAAATAGGGTGGATCAAAGGGTTGCAATTTTTGATATTCAACTCTATTCACTAAACTTGTCGTTAAGTCTGACCTTACAAATAAGGTGCGCTTCCATCTCCTGATGGATCGTATCCCTTCTTGACATTCAACTCGATTTTCCAATGTATCATTTAAGTCTAACCTGGAGAATGAGATGGACATCCCTCTTGAAGATGGACCGTAGCTCCTCATTAGCTTCCATGCCAATTCTCCTGTTTCAGAAGCATGTATTTCAATTCAAATTGGCTCATGTTGAAAGCAAAAGCAGTGATTCCAATATGCTAGGACTTCAGTATTTACCCTATTTTATTGCCCTTCTTTCCTACAAGAATCTTGCGTTGACTTAATTTGTTCGTGATAAGATGTTGTTCAATCCGAAGAGAGCCATCTCTCAACTCCTTCCAGTCCATCAACCGATGTTCAATAGTGTATGGGATTTCCTAAACAAGCAGAAATTGCCATTACTGAAGATCCTCAAATTGCTTATAAATTCAGACCTTGGGAATGAAAATATAATCAGATAGAAACGATAGCCTCAAAGTACTTCGAAACTGAAGATATACCTGATGCACATGGTCTAACAACCTTTCTCGGACAACTTCTAATGATATATTCTTCATAACTTCCTCAGTCATGATGAATGGATCTTCATCCCAAGACCGTTTAATGGCCTAAACATAAAAAACCACTGAAGAACTGAGATGTGGGATATAGTGGACACCAGTAACATTAGCTAGAAAGATGAGCAGATACATGTAAACCAGGCATATCTTGAAAACTCTTTCCAACCGAAACATAAATCTAAAGAAGGCCTTTGTAATAGAATATTTTTGACAGGTAAATGTCACAGGAAATGATGACAATGAAGGCAATACTAAAATGCTCACATGCCTGATCCATCAAATATTGAGTAAGATCTTTCACTCCAGAGCCCTTCAGACCAGAAATCATGAAACGCCTACAAGGTTAAAGAAAGAAATAGATCGTCAGATATACTTTTAAGAACCCTGGCGAAAAGAGAAAACACACCATCTTTGATTTTGTAAAAGGAAACACACCTTTCATAACCAGGAAGATCTTTGAATTCCTCAGCAACCTTTAACAAGTCTGTCTTCTTCTCAACTAAATCAACCTTGTTCATACATAAAATTCGCTTTTGTACTGGGTGTGGTAGTGCTCCCATACGCTTGATCAATCCTATAACCCTTACATCAGGCCTATATAGATGGAAATACAAAGAACCGGGTGATTAGGGACAAAACACTGATGAAATTTAGAAAAAAAGGGGGAGGGGTGGCATTTAGCTAGCCGAACAACAAATTGTTAATAAACTTGAGTGGCTGAAATAATGCAGGGAATGAGGATAATGGCTGAAATAAAAAAAAAAAATGCACTATTATCAAAAGCGATAAACATTTGCCCAAATGGAATACGCCTGCCATATATATCTAGCTCTGATGCCTATGTTTCATGCATATTTAGAACCATAACACTTGTGAGCTATTGTAAAATATGACCATCTAATAGCTTGCTAGGATAGGTTTCCTTAGAGTCAACCATGGGATTACTTCAAGAAAAAAATAATAATAATAAGGTTACAGGGTATCATATGGAATAAATCACTAACCTGGTAAGATGCCTATGGACGTCAAATATAACTATGAGCACATCGTATAAAGTAACTGAACTCCAAGCACTTTCTACGCGAACCTTGAAATCCTTGTAAGGACATCCCTTGTTGCTTAATGTAAGACCTGGAGTATCAAAGAAACACTGCATAGGCACACACGAAGACAGTCAATAAATGGCTCAAAACGTGGACAAACAACTGCAAGATATGTCATACGCCACAATTTCTGTGCTCCAGTCTGTGAGGAGAAAACATAATAATAACATGTCTACACATCACTAGATGAAAGTAATCGACGAGAATAATATGCAAGGACAACCCATCACCATTACCTTTCCTGTATTAAACACACTCATCACTATATGAAAGTAAGTGTCGCAAGCTCATCACATTTTTTTTGTACCATAAATTCATAAACAAAGAACTAGGTTAAAGAAATGAATTGCATATTGTAATTCAAATGATTGTGAATAATTTTCTGAGCTCATTAGGACATAATATAACTTAATCAAAGCATTCCCATTCCAGAAAACCTGGTTGATTATAAGCTAAAAACAAGAAACATACAATTTGTGTGTCTCCTTTTGTCATAACTCCTAATACTTCATGAGTTGTGGTGTTTGTCTTCCGTGAAACAGCGGAAACCTTCGTCCCAACCTATAAGAAATGCAGAAACATGTGATAAATCTGCACAATCTGTCACCAGAAAGGTTCTGGTTACAACAAAAGCCAGTAAAAAGTATACAATCTTCTGATATGGTAAATATTTTTTTTTTAAATATTACCACAAAACATTTGTATCCTACAAATTACATAGTTTACGAACAAAGTATAATCTCCCAAGCCAGTACATATCAGGAATTTCAAAGCTTCATCATGTGTTTCCCTCCAAAGAAATTTTTGTTGGGACAACTTTGGACATATTAAGAAGCTCAAGCCTACTTTGGCCTTAAGAACTATTTGATATCTATCTGAGAAAAGTGCAGTGACCATGAAACAGCTATTGATATCGCTTTCAGACAAATTAGGCAGATTGTACCATATCCATGGTGAATATAACATAATACTGAGCAACACAGACGAACCCTAGTTGCCATACAATATTAAACCATGACCAGTTAGGCAAATGAAAGAATCCACAACACCAAATTCACCCAGACCCTTGTCCAACGAAACAATCAAAGGCCTCCAACACTTCATTATACTCATCCTAAGCACCTGCTTATACCCTACTGAAAACCCCATCACAAAATCATCTTCTTCTTTTCCGGAAATGAATCGCCAAATCATCAAACAAACTGTTAATCAACTGAAAAACTACTTAGCAGTTCAAACCAAATCATAAACCACAGTAACAGTCATTTAATATCATCATTAACTAAACCAACACCATATCCAACAGTTAATTAAACCTCCCTCACCCCCCCCCCTCTCTTTTTTCTCTTCTTTTTTCTTCCTCACTTCTAAATTAACCACATTTAAATCGTAAAATCCAAAATAACAAACCATATAATTAGTCAGAGCAGACTTTCCGGCATTCGGAGCACCAATTATCCCTACAGACAGCGCCTTTTGGTCCTCCTCCTTCACCATTTCCTTCTCATCCCCTGATTCCTCATCATCTGCGCGCTCCAATGCCGCCTCGAGAAGCACCTTAGCGAGCACTCTACTCTTTTGCTCCTCCTCTTCCTCCAAACGCTTCAATTTCTCCTTCTGGGTGTCCACCCCAATCAATTTATTAGCTTTTGATCTGTACTTGTTGTCCCAAGTCGGTTTCTGAGGAGGTTTGTGTTTGGAATCCGAACCAACGGATGGAATGGCGTAATGGGTACTGTCAAAAACCGAGTCTGAACCATTTTCGGGGTCTGAGAAAGATGGGTTGTGACCGGAGTCGTCCTGTTGCGGCTGAGCTGCGTAGAACCGGTGGAACAAGGAGGCTGGGTTTAATGGGGTTTTGCTGGGTTTTGAAGAGAGGGTTCTCAGAACTCTCAGAGCTTTCATCTCAGCAGCTAGATACCAAGCATCGAGAGAGGGAGACAGAGATTGACTTTGTGTGCGCGCGGGCTGTTGGGGTTTTAGGGGTTTAGGCTTGAGGGTTCGTCTTGTCACTCTGTAGTGCCACGAGCAAGTGTTTATATTTTTATTATTTTTAATTTCTATGGTCGAATTTTTTTTTTTTTGGTTCATTTCTTTCTCTTTCTTAGACCATCTCCAATGGTTGGGCTAAAAATCAAATATTTTAATCCGAAAAATTTAGCTTTTAACCCAGAAAGAAACAGCTTTTCTACTCCAACCGTTCTAGCCTAAAATTTTAGCCTGGGATTATTAAAGAATGAACTCAGACTATTTTCTTTTTTTTTGTTAAATTAATTTAAAAAAAAAAATATGTAGACTATCGTAAATTAATTTTATGAACATTTTAATCTAAAAAAATTTAAATTCAGATAAATATTGGGTGGAGTCCACTCCGATTTTTGGGCTAAATTTTGGGAAGAATTTGGCTTTGGTTTAGCATTTAGCATTTAGCCCAAATTTTCCCCTTGGGTTGGAGTGGGTTTGAGGGGAAATTTTGGAGGGTAATTTAGCTTTTAGCCCACCATTGGAGTTGGTCTTAAAGTTAAGTCTTTTTTTATTTATTAAAAGGATCGGTGGTTTTGTTTTGGCAGTATTACAACTACTTTAAAATCCAAGGCCGCAGGTGTTATTCTGCTATGACGAGATGGATTTTAGTATGCCGGGAACATAACTTGATCCACTAAATATCATAATACAAGTAGTTGAAAAGATATATATTTTTTTTCAAATATCCAATTACTTGTACTATAACAGTTGATCTACCAGACTGTAATTTCTCCTTGGATGATGCAGCCAAAAATATAATGGCATTGGAAAGTCATAGCTAAAAGTTCAAAAGTCCTATAATAACATCATCATTCATAAATAATACCAACCAAGTTACAAACCACATTTGAAATATTAAGTCAACTGAAGAATATTGTCGATGAACAAAATGGAATCCTTTAAATATCCCTAATCCTAAAAAGTTTGCAACAAAATCTATGGGGAGTATGAAAAAGAATATGAAAGTTACATTACAACTTGACATTTTTGCTCTTCTACTTCACGTTCTTGCAAAGAATACAACACGAATCTATGACTGGTTAGTCCTGTAAACCGCCCTTCACTTCGAATAAACTCTGCAGGACATGGAGCGTGCATCGGCATGAGATTCCCAGGTCCATACGCCAGCATGAGATTCCAAAGGCGCAAACACTGTCATCGTCGTCCCATTGCTGCTATTTGATCTAAAATGCCATTCGACCAGCAAGCCTGCCCTCCAGAATCCTTCTGTCTATGGCTGCATCAATTGAACTCATCTGAAAAAGAAAACCGCAATGAGATCATCAGAGAGGGACCGTGTACATGATTCACTTGGTTAAGCCAGCTTAAATGGATTGGTCCTATGATCTAACCGAAGAGATACAAAACTTTATGAAAGAATCTGACCTGGCCAAGTCTGGTTTCACTGTTCAATGATAAAATAATGTTGCTACAATTAACAAAAAATTTGTTGATCTTGACATTGTTTCACTCGAACCCCCACACCGCAAAAGAAAGCATGGGGAGAGTGAACAATGGATAAATGTAAATTTTAAATGAGCAAATATATACATTCCGTACTTAACTGAGTACGATGCTAGATAGGAGAATCCTTGAGCCCATAGAAGCAAGCTTGTCAAAATTGTAATCACTAACTAACAGCAAAATTATTGTAAATACCTACTTGAACCTTTTGATGCAGTTGCGTGGAAACCGGAGAATGGCAGTATAAACAAAACAGCATGCCCATCAACCAATTGGGTTGAAAAGCAGAAAGACAGACGATTAAAGGTTCACATGTTCTTTGTTAATTTGTTTCGTTTCAAAAGTAAAAGTTCAAATTCATACAGTAAATACCTCTCTAATCAGGAAACAATTGGTAAACAACCCAATCTGAAAAGCCTGAACATAAAGCCTACCTAGCTGGTTAGGGCAATGCAACTCCGTAAATTAAAGAGGTAGTATGACTTACCTGGCTAGTTTCATCATGCACCTGATACTTTGCCAATGACATTCTTCTTTCCTCCTGCAAATAAAATTAACCAATGTAACAAGTTAGCAACAAGTTCCTAACAAAAAACAAGTTAGCAACAACGAACAAGACTAGCAAAGTGGAAAAATAATCATTTAGGAAAATTAAGAACGACTTACCATGGACATAGCCTCATCATCCCAAACTAGATACACCTCATTAGCAGCTGGCTGGGGAGCAGGAGCTTTGTTTGCAATTACAGGGGGTGGTCCAATTGATGGACCACCAGTGTTTGGACCAGATGCATAAGAGTGTGAATTAACACCTGTAGTAATTAAATGAAAAGGATATGTCAGATTCACAAGCCTTGCACATACGGAATCAACAATCCAAAGGCATCAACATGGAGAATTTAGCAATGTGGGAGGTATTCATTATTGCAGTGGGAAAATAAATAAGGCTTAGCATACCAGAACAATTACAAGAAGGAACATAAAAGATGCCTTTGCAATATTCAAACATTTAAGATAACAAAGCGAAAACTAGCCGTTGATAGCATATCCAAATTTGAAGTGACTAAAACAGAACTCTCTACAAGGATCTCAAAAAGCAATGCTAAAGAACAAAAGAAAATCCGAGGCATCTACAACTTATTTTATCAGATATGAGGGATAAGTCGAAGTTAAAGCAAGAAGACAGCTCTGACACCATACTGCTATCATGAACGCAAACAAAAAAAACATATTTTTGAATTTTTCGAGACTTTAAACGAGTCGAACTCTTCCAATACTAAAATAATCTTCAGTTTTGAAAATTTCGAAATGCAGACAGTTTGAATTGCTTTTAAACAATAAAACAATTGTAGAAAAACAATAACTAAATGAGCAATTATGTAAATCAATAATAAGAAATCAAAACTGAGACACTTAGATAGCTACTTGTTTGGAAAGTTTTAGCACCTTGATAAGCATCTGTTGAGCCTTTAACTTCAGCTGGAGAACTAAAGGGAACACTGGTTGAAAGCAAAGGAGGAGAAAAGGGAGAACTTTGTGTTGGTACATTATTTATACCAACAACAGGAAACAGGGGTTGTGATACAGGAGCAGGAGGCATGGATGTAGTAAGCCCAGGAGGAGCTACATGTGGAGGCAGAGGTCCGGGGATTGTTGTTGATGGTAGAGGTGGCCTCCCATTCTGCACAGGGAACAATGGTTGCTGCACATAACCCAATGAGGAAGGAGGAGGTACTGAGACTGATGGAGGCTGTGGATACCATGGCTGGGGACGAGGTGGAACTTGCCAAGCATTCGGAGGCACTGGAACTGCAGAACTGTACCTGGAGTGAACAAAAACCAAAAGAAA
Organism: Pyrus communis; assembly: GCF_963583255.1. Lineage (NCBI taxonomy): Eukaryota > Viridiplantae > Streptophyta > Magnoliopsida > Rosales > Rosaceae > Pyrus > Pyrus communis. Next base: position 23,533,934 of record NC_084805.1, read on the forward strand.
CAAACAGATAACTTGTTTATGTAAATGCTAATTATGTACTGCAGACAACATAATTTTAAAATTTCACAAAGCTGGTTAGAGAGGACATGCAAGAAACCTGACAGAACACATACATTGGCCGCATTGCACCCAAAGGTGGTTGGGGAGGATATGCAATCCCCATTGAACCTGGCACCATACCACCAACAAACTGGGTTGTTGGGATGTCTACTTTAGCTACTTTTGATGGACCGTCTTCATCTGCATATAAATAGAGATATTTTGAAAATAAACTTAATATACATGATTAATGCTATAACTTCAAAAGAAGCCATAAACTACTCAAAATGATAGTTATTGTACACTTTTTCTTGGTTTGATTTATCTTTAGCTTATAAATGAGATATCACTTTCAAATTTTATTGCACAGACAAGATAAAACCATGACAAAACATTTTATGCAGAATTCATATATGCACAGATTAGGACATCCGGATCCATGTGAATGTGTATTTGCAAAAGTACACATAAGCACAACTTGGTTCAACCAAGAACACATGAGAATTTGAAAAACTATTACATGGGCAAAATACAACCTACTTATATTGAATAAGTATTACATGGATACTGCTATGAACACTCTGATGGTATGTCTAATTCAATACAAACAAAGAAGTTCAATATCAATGAGTCCATCTATGCATAGTCGCATGTACCAGCACATCCAGGTCATAATTTAATGTGAGTCAAACCCAACGACATCATAAACCAGTTGAATTTGAGCATTAAAATAAAATAAAAATTCACACGTCATCAAATACCAATGATGTTAACATAACATTAAAATAAAATATCAAAAATTGTCTGGATAAACATCAATTACTTGTATGGATCCTTTACCTTCCTCTCCATAATGTGCAGCCAAGACGTGAGGTGGGATTCCTTGCATCCCATATATTTCAATATCCGTTGACTCCCTATCAGCCTTTGCATTGGGAACTCTATAAAACAGAGTTTTAACAGTTTGAAAATCAGTAGAATGAAATTATGATAAGGAATTATTTGAGGCACAACTTATATATAGTCAACATTGTTTAACCCTACTCTATAATAGTTCATGAAAAAGATCCAGTGAGATAGTGTAACTACAAACAATTAGTAACTACAACCATCTATGACAAACTTATTATGTTCCAGTTAGAAAAATTGAACCATGGCTTTTGATTATGTTTTTTTCTTATTAGAAAAATGGAAGACAGGTAACAGTTCAAGTAGAAATATATTGACAGTTACATTTTGTTCCTAACTCCTAATACAGTAGACAAAGTTTAAGTTTAACTTCATCATCAGCATATATTCATATCCATTACAGAATTACCTATGGGCATAAAAACCCTCTTAAACTTATACGGGTAAGAGTATAAAGCAATAGATTATCTTCCTGAGGTTTCATGGGCTCTCTTATTATCAAGCAGGCCCCATATGTATATGAGTTCAGATTACAGTATACCCCAACAAAAGGAAACCCAATTCATATTAACAGCCTCATTGTTTCCTGGATTCCCAATTGTACCAAAATTACAAGCACTCACAAAATATTCCCCAGTCCCATACCTTTGCACTTGATCCACCTTCAAGCTACCAAAATTATAAACATCTACAACCCAACTTTGCTCGAAGATCTAAGAAACGGTCAGAGCCTATCAATTCCATTGATTATTAAGTTGCCCCTATGCAGCTAACAAAAAGCTAAAATCCCAAACTATCTTCAGCTAAAATGTTCTACAACTGCCGAGCCCGCATTACAAAATTCACACCCAAGTCCCAAATGTCCAAATTGTGCGATTTTTCGAAACCATGAATTTCTTTGAAGACCCAAATCTAATTATAACAAAACAAAAACGATAAATATCATAAATTTACACAGCAAAAAACAAAAACTGATCAATATCATATTCTAAAATAACAAATTCAGCGACGAAACAAAAAGAAACAAAAATTAGGGTTTTTGACAATTGGGGGAAAAGGTATAGAAAGCCATACTTGGTGACGCTCTCTTTGTGGACCTGGAGGACGTGAATGGCCATGCCACCGGCGGTGGAGAGCTTCTTGTGGCAGACATGGCACTTAAAATGCTTGGCTTTCTGGTGCTGCACCAGTATCTTCTCATCGTCGAACTCTCTATCGCAGTAGTAGCACCACACCTTCGACGCCACTCTCTTCTTCTTCTTTCCCATATTTCCCTTCTTCCCCCTCTACCCTCCTTCTGCAACCCCTCTTCTTCCTCCTCTCCTCTGGTTCTTCTCCTCCTTGTCTTCCTCTCTCTCTCTCTCTCTCTCTCTCTCTCTCTCTCTCTGTGAGCCTTTGGTTTTGGTATTTGGGTTTTTGTTTTGGGGTTTTTTCTCCCTGTGATCTGTGATTTGTTGAATATCATGTATTTGTATTTATAGTTTATAAATTTTTATTTTTACCCAGTAAGTAATTGGCTAGGGCTTTTTCCAATTGGTTCTAGTAGATAAGAAATAAATATAAGGCTGGGCACATATTGGGTTTACCCGAGTTGAGGGCCAACTCACTTCTTGCCCGCTCACGTGATGCCATTAATTTACGTATTATGTCTTATGACAACGTGATAGTCACACTTAAATTTACTGAAACACATGTTGTCTCGTGAGAATGTAATTCATCATTTTTCTTTCCTTTAGACGAAAAGTTTGTTACTTGATAAAGTTTAGACCGGATATTACTTAATCAAACCGCCATTGGCAATTGATCTTGTCTAATTATATTGCGATTTAATAACGCTCTTTCAAGAACATATACGACATGTTACTTACCAGGAATTGGTATTCATGGGTATCATTCTCATTCCCGACAATCTTGCATTTACTGACCCACGACATGCCCTTAGAGCAGCTCCACTGGAGCTTTTTTTGCCCAGCACCAAGTCCAAATAACAGCCCGGCATGCAGGGAAAGTGCTCCAGCCCGCCAACTTGCCTGGCACCCAGCCCGTGCCAGTCAAGAGCCCAGCCCAAAATGGACAGACCCATTCCCCGGTCCGTTTCTGGCGCGTGCACAACACGCGGGAGCGTCGCGAGTAGCCGACAGCTTTGCAGGCGGTGGGGCCCGCGCGGCAGGGCAAGTTGCAGTCGTCCGGGGTGAAGGATACGTGGCCTCCTCATAGCCGTTGGATTTCCAACGGCTAGTTTTTTAGGCCGTTGGATTTCCAACGGTAAAAAAAATTTGAATTTGAATTTTAAATTGGACCGTCCGATCACAGATCAACGGTCCACGTTTATTTCACCAAAAATTTAAAAAAAAAAAAAAAAAGGCCCAACGGTCAGAAATTTGACCGTTGGCCACGTGGCGCAATGAGTGCTGTTGGATTTGATTATTTTTCAAATCCAACGGTCCCGATTAATTACAACATTAAAATTTATTAAAAATTAATTAAAAATGTCAAAAATTTTTAAAAAAATACAGAAAAATTTTAAAAAATTAATTTTTTTTTTCTATAAATACCTAACCCTCATCTTCCACCTTACACCACATTTCAATATTTTCTACACTTTCTACACTTTCTACATTTGAATATTTTGTACACTTTGAGAGAAAAAAATGACTTCGTGGAAGCTCAGTGAAGATGTTACGTTGTGTGAATGTTGGGTTCGCACTACTCATGACCCGATTACGGGTAATGAGATGGATAAGCGAGAAATGTGGAGTAAAATTACGAAATCGTTCAACGATGTACATGGAAAAGATGTACATGGAAAAGATGCCAGATCTAGTCAAGGTCTTCAAGGTCGTTGGAAAAAACTCAACGCATCCTTTACCTGTTGGAAAAACGCCCTCTCTCATGCTTCTGGTAATTTGCGTAGTGGGACAAGTTTAGCGGATGAGGTAACAATATTTTTATTTATTTATATGCATTCCACCCGATTTGATTATTTTAATTTATTTAATTTCTTATGTAATTTTTATGTAATATGCATTCCAAATACTTATGTAATTTTTATGTACTTTTTATATAATTTTTATGCATTCCACAATTCTTATTTAATTTCTTATGTAATTTTTATGTAATATGCATTCCAAATTATGTAATTTTTATATAATTTTTATGCATTCCACAATTCTTATGTAATTTTTATGTTATTTTTATAGACACTACAAGCACAAGCATTCTACAATGCAAAGAACCATAACAAATCATTCAACAAATGGGAATGTTGGCAAATTGTCAAAGATTGCCCTAAATACCAAATTGTGGCAACCGGTCCAGAAGTTGTCATGCACGGTATGGGTCTACACAGTTCGCCAGAAGCAGACACAGCCGAACAAGAAGCCAACACATTTGAAGACACGGAAGGGATACCTGAACAAGTGCCAGAGACCCAACCGACTCGTCAGTCCCTTAGGCCTCAAGGTAAAAAGGCATCAAAGAAAAAAGGTAGTTCTTCCAAAAATGACTACACTAAATATATGGAGGAACTTACTCGTCAAGGTGAAATGAACATGGCATGGGAAAAGGCTAGAGATGAGGAAAAAGCTGCTGCTGTGGCAGCAATTATTGCAGCTACTGAGGCTCGTGATGCGGCGTCTGAGAGACAAAGAGAAATAGTTAATCGAGAGAACGAGATGATTAGAGAAGCACTTCATCGAGAGAATGAGATGCTTAGAGAAGAAAGGATGGCTCAAACAGATCGTGACACTATGAACAAGTCTCTAGTAGGACTGTCTCCGAATTCAAAATATTTTTGGACATCAGAAAAAAGAGATGTCGTGCGAAGGAGGCGTGCAAGAGATGCCGAAACAAGTCAAGGGGGTTCCAGCTACAGAAATTCTAGCAACCAAGATCCTAGCACCACATATCCTAACTCCACAGACTTTGTATAATTTCGCATTTATTTGTACTACTTTACTTAATTTCTTATGTAATTTCTTATTTATTTTTAGAACTTTATTTAATTTCTTATGTAATTTCTTATTTATTTTTAGAACTTTATTTAATTTCTTATGTAATTTCTTATTTATTTTTAGAACTTTATTTAATTTCTTATTTATTTTTAGAACTTTAAAACACCATTTAAACTTAAAACACCAAATAAAATTACATAAAACACCATTTAAACTTAAAACACCATTTAAACTTAAAATTACATAACCTCACCATTTAAACTTAAAACACCAAATAAAATTACATAACCTCACCATTTAAACTTAAAAAAAAAGCAAACACACTAAATAAGATCACTTAAAAAACAATACACTTTATTCTTCAACCACAAGCCTTATTTTAATTATCTTTGCCTTCGTGCAATCTCCACTGATGGTCAATCAAGTCATTCTGGCGGGCTATGTGCCAGTATGGCTCTTGCAATGAAGTGTATCGTTGAACGATCAATTCATTGTAACGTCCATCCCGTTCCAACGGCTCGTGTTGCACGGGATCTTCGGTCCGGTCATGAGCATAGTAGATTTGTGTTCTTGAGTTGTTCATCGGATCCGGCTCGTATTCATCGACGGCATCATAATCATACTCGTCTTCAACAATCATGTTGTGAAGAATAATACACGTCATCATGATGGATCGAAGAGCCTCGACATCAAACATTCTAGCTGCACTCCTGACAATGGCCCAACGAGCTTGCAGGATGCCAAAACAACGCTCGACATCCTTCCTACACCCTTCTTGACACTTTGCGAAGTGTTTATCTTTTTCACTCTGCGGGTGTGGCACTGTTTTGACAAATGTTGACCACCTTGGGTAAATACCATCTGCAAGGTAGTATGGTCCCTCGTATTTAGTACCATTAACCCAATATGTGCATCTCGGCCCACGCCCTTGTAGCAGTTCGTCAAACACTGGAGATTGGGCAAGGACATTTAGGTCATTCTGAGCTCCTGGAACACCAAAAAAAGCATGCCAAATCCATGTATCAAAAGAAGCCACCGCTTCCAAAATGATGCTTTTGGCTCCTTTTCTGTCGCCATAAGCTCCTTGCCACGCACTTGGACAGTTTTTCCATGTCCAGTGCATGCAGTCGATGCTTCCAATCATGCCAGGGAAGCCTCGCATCTCACCCTTCCTCAGAAGCCTTCGCATGTCCCTTGGCGTGGGTTGCCGAAGGTACTCATTGGTGTAGAGGGCTTCAATTGCAGAGCAAAACCGCATCAGGGACTCCAGAACTGTTGTTTTTCCCATCCTTGCGATCTCATCCACTTGATCTGCAGATGCTCCATATGCAAGCATTCGCAAGGCAGCCGTAATTTTTTGCTCAGGAAGAAGACCTAACACATGAAAAGCATCCTCTTTTTGCACAAAATATGGATCATGGTTGCAAACATCACTCATGATTTTAGCGAACAAACTTCGTTGCATTCTAAAACGACGTCTAAAAACATGATCAGGGTAAACGCTGTTGGGAATAAAATAATCTTCCAAGAGATCTTTACCTCGTCTTTCCCTTCTTCTATCGATGTTTGCCGCACGTCCGGGTTTGGCTATCTGACCCATAGCTTGCATGATACGGCGGGAATGTGAGGCCCTCCGCCTTCTATGGTGATCATCCTCATCCTCCTCCATTGCGAAGACCTCATCTCCACCTCCATCTTGGTCAAGATTGACCAATTCTTCCTGTTGTGCCAACAACCTTTTCTGCTGCTCTTGCAACTGTTTATACGCTCTCCTTGAAGAAGACATTGTAAGAACTCAAGATTTGAAAACGATAAAGAAGAATTCTGAGCTAAAAAAAAGGATTGAGTTTAGTGTGAGGATGGATGTAGGGATGTAGGGTTTATATGGACAAAAAAAAAGAAGATGAGGTTCTGGACAATGCCACGTGGCACTACGTGATTGGTTGAAAATCTTAGCGGAAATCTATTCAAAAAAATAGTACGTTCGGATAATGACACGTGGCGTGACGAGATTGGTTAAAAATCTTATCGAAATCTTGCCTAAATTATTGTAAACAGGAAGTGACACGTGGGTTGTCGGGATTGGTTGAAAATCTTAGCGGAAATCTATTCAAAAAATAGTACGTTCGGATAATGACACGTGGCGTGACAAGATTGGTTAAAAATCCTATCCGAAATTAAAACTATTTTTTTTTTTTTATTTTATAAAAAAATTATTTAATATTTTAAATGGACTGGGTGCCAGCGCATTTTGTAGGGGTGGAGATCGTTTGTGCCAGCGCATTTTTAGACTAGGTGCCAGCACATTTTTTTTTGGGGTGGAGATGCTTTGGCCTATTACTGTTCATTGAGTCTGTTACTGTTCAATTAAGTGGATAAATGGGCTGGGTGCTGGCACAAAGTGGATAGGGGTGGAGTTGCTCTTAAGGTGACTTTCCATCATATTTTGCACATAAAACCCATCTCAGATTCTCGGTTAGTTCCATCCAAAATGTTTGACAATTGCCATGAATTAAGAAAAAAAAAGGGTAATTGCACCATCATCCTCCAACACTAAGATTTAACTGAAAAATAAGGGGTGATGAGTACACCTACAGTTGCAAGTGAAATTACAACCAGAAAGAAACTTGTGATAACATCGTCTCAGGTTCAATAGCAGCCGGCAAAAACGAAAGTAAGCGTACATGTATATGGATTCTTAACCAGTATCTAATCTGCAGACTGCAGCATTTAAATTTGAGTTCTTCGTTCTTCTTACAGTGGAAACGGGGAAACAGCATATCCTACTCTTCTTTCTTGGAGGATTGGGAAGAACTATCAGCGCCACCTTTTAACTTGCTTACACTAGCTTCGGCTTCAGCAAGAAATGCAGGATCAGGCTTGTGTTGGTCTGAAGGCTCTTTCATTGCCATATATATGTAAAATGCGATAACTACGTTGACAGATATAACAGCAAGGAATCCGCTCAACAATGTGAGTGAATAGGGAGACATGTCGCTTACACCTGCTTCAAATGAATAACAGCCTTGCTCAGAGAACCCAAAAGGAAACTGAGGCAAGAAAACAATTTAATCCTAGCTACAAAAATGTTGATCCAGTTATCATATACTTCTCCAACAAGGCAAGTCACGAGATCAAGTCCTAAGATTGTTGATCACAGACATTCACTCACAAGATTGTGATAAGGGCATGCCTTCTCGGTAATTTTGTTATATGCACGCAAGGGATTACGTTTTCTCTTTAAGTTTCCTACAGCAATAGTGCCTTAGACAAGATTACCCACTATTGGAAATATAAGTTCTAACAGTTGGCACTAGTTATACTTGACAATAGGATGGAATCTTCATATTATAAATCACATTCACTGTAGCCACTACGTAATTCGCAAACACAATATAGATCCTAATGACAATTTTTTCATGGGAATTTAGGGGTCATTAATTGGAATTTGGAAGCAAGATTTAGAAAACCTGATTGAGATAAAAATTTCAATTATCACGGCACTAAGCGTGAGATGTACAAACTCTAAGGTGCTGTAGGAACTACAAAAAGGTCATAAGGACTTAAATACAAAATGCGAACTAGAAATGGTCTGCTTATGTAGAAAAAAATTGGTAAGCATGCAAACATTATAAAAAAGAATATTTAGGTAGATAATTGGATAGTAATATAGCACAAAGAAAAAATACCCAGCATAACACTAGTGCAAGTTTTTTTTTGAATGACTCTATAAGGGACCTCAAATAAGATGCAGCACTTGACACAATAGACTTACCAGGAAGCAAATTATTGTTAAACGCATATAATATTGCAACGGGAATGATCCACATAAACATTGATGCTGTAACGAACTTTTGTATCACTCCTGCCATTGTTATCTCCAATCTACAGAAGAAAGGGGAAAACAATCAAAACCAACAGAACAACAAATCACAGAGAACAATAAGCCATAAGCAAACATTACAAAGGGAAAGCTGTACAAGACTATCAAGCCAGATATGCAACAATAGGCCATAATCATAGTTCATTGGCATCATTGCTAGCATTTAGCTTATGCAAGTGAATTTCGGGACAAATAACTGAAACCAGTTCCTATCTGTACCTAAACATTATTTTTAATGATCCTAAATTCATCGAATCGAAAGTTATATCAATTACCCGGAAAAGAAAGAATTACAAACATGAGTGATATACAAATTTGTTACAGACATGAGTGAAATACAAATTTGATCTGGATGTCTCTTTAGGATACTTCTATGCAGGGCATAACTGAAGTATTAACTACAAGATTTTTACTGGGATATGAGATACCACTTGAAAGCAATCTATATACAAATAAAGACCAAAACTTTTCAGTGCAATCAATCAAGAAGCAATCACCAGTGAACAAAGGCACCCAAATTTCAAAACTTTACAAGGTTTCTGAACAGGGTAACACAGTTTGAGATTGACCCAGAAAGATCTAAGCTCACACACATTTAATCGAACACTAGGTGTGCGCATACTCAATCGACAAAATAATGGAGCGAGAAAGAGCGTACCTAAGCGACAGCCTTGGATCGGGAGGTTGAAAGTAAACTAGAAACGATTTGACTTCCCAACGTTAGCTTGGCTGTTGTGCAAGCCGATCGATTCCGCTACAGAAATTGCATATTCTGTGCGATATAAAACAGCTCTGAAGTGGGTGTTCGAACAATTCACTTCGGAAGCAAAACCTGTGTTTTGGATGCTGGAATTCAGAGGCAAAGCTTCAAAAACAAGAGGCAGCCTGCTGCGCTGGCTAGGTGCGCTACAATTATGAGCCGTTGAGATCTATCCTACGGTGAGTGTTTTAAACGAGCTCATGTGTAGAAACGGGTAAAATATCATGAGATCGTTTGAAACACCCAACTATGGTAAATAAGAAAACGGTTTTTTATTTTTATTTTTATTTTTTATTTGAAGTTTGAACGAAAAATTATATTTTAACTTTTTTTTTATTCTATTCATTATACATTTATTTTTTTCTTTTCATTAAAACTTAAAAAAAATTTGGACTTTTTTTTTGGTTTTTTTGCTATGATTTGTCTTCAATTTCACTCTGTCTTTTGAAACAAAATTTGTGTCACTTTGTTTTTTAAAACTCAATTTTCGTCTATTTTGTTACATTCTGTCAAATTTTTAAGAAAACTCTAGTGTGCCCACCTACATGCTGACATGTTTGCCACATTAGCTTGTCAAAGCTTTGGTTCCACCTTATCTTCGATTCTTATTTCGTTGAACAATACCTGACTACTCAAAGATGAGTAGGAAATCCTACTTAAAATTTCTCAAAATTGTTCATTGTCAATTTATAGAACTTTGTGTTTATAATCAGAACCGTTCAAATTATAAATCACCCTATAAATATGACATATACAAAAAATGAATTAAAAATAAGGTCGTTTAGTCATCAAACTGTTTGAAAACAAATAAACAGTATTGGTAAAAGTATTACGAACCGTCTATGTATTTGTTACAATAGATAGACTAAACGACCTTAGTTTTAATTTATTTTTTTGCATAGATGATCTTTACAGTGTGATTTATAGTATGAATGATTCTGATCATAAGTGTGGAGCCAAAAATAATCAAGAGGCGACACGTGGATTTTTAGGTGAAGATGACAAAATTACCCTTTAGACACATCGGGTTTACTATACGCAAGCAGTGGAGAATCATCCATCAACCGAGTCAAGAGTGCCCAAAATAGGTAACAAGTTCAAATTTATCTCATCCATCTTTACTCCATATCCTCTGCAAGGAAATCATTCCATAAACTTCAAAACCTTCCTTATAAATTAAATTAATTAGGCTAATTAATGGATTAATTCCTAATTAATCCATTAATCACCCAATTAATCACCATTACACCACCCAAAAAACATCAAAGGGTCGGCAACTCTCTTTTCCAAAGAAGGTCGGCCATGCTCTATAAATAGGACTCCATTTTCTTTGAAAGACTAGTTCCACACTCTTGCACAACTCTCAAAAACTCTCTAAACACTTTTCTCTCTAAATTCTAACTTTGGCATCAAAGGTTCTTCAGCCAAAGCCCCCCCATTCATTGTGGGCGCGTGAGGCTCTTGGCCTTGACCTAAGGTGTTAATTGTTTTGTAGGTGCAATTTTGTCCAAGAAGAAGGAGGAAATTTGCATCCACAAATTAGTGCTTTCATTGAGAGTTGAAATTCACACTCGTAGAAGACTCTCGCATAAAAATGTTTTTTCTCTATTTTCTAGTCCATTTGTATTTTTCTTACGTTCTTATTATTAGAATTTTTTATTTGAAAAGATTCTTTGATAAAACGAAAAAGAGAAATACAATGGCTAGAAATTTAAAAAACTCCATGAGTGAAAATTCCAATATTCAAGAAATGGGACCGCGGCGATCCACGAGACTAAATGTGATCCTAGGGGGAGTGACACCACCACCACAAGGTTCAACCATGGGAACCATCGCGGTGGCCACCCGCAACGAGGTCCATGGCACCACTACCACGGGCCGAGCCGTGCCACCAAAGCAAGCCCAAGTTGTGCCATCCAAGGTTCATGGCACTAAGGCCATGACCCAAGCCATGTCACTCCAAGACTACCGTGAGCCCAACGCATTGCCAAGTCGAGCCTTAGCCTCACACCCACGTGTGCCACACGCCGAGTAGCCCACTCGCATGGCCTAACCTGCTCCCACTGAGCAGCCTGCTCTAGTGGCCCAGCCTGATACTGCTGAGCAGTCTGCTCTCGTAGCCCAGCCAGCTCCCGTGGTCTAAACTGCTCCTACCGAGTAGCCTGATCTTGTGGCCCAGCCAACTCCCGTGGTCCAACTTGCTTCCACCGAGCAACCTATCCTGTGGCCCAGCCTGCTCCCGCAGCCCAGTCTGCTCTCGTGGCCTTCCAAGCAGCCCAAATCGATCCAAGACTAGTTCAATCATCCCGGCTCCAAATTTCCGGACCGATGATCAAACCGAGAAAATTTTCACCATATTTTTCTATAGATTTAACATTTCCCAGCTCAAATCTAGCTCCCGAAGTCAACCACACTTCCACTGCTCAAGGAGAAACATTCCTTCTAAGTTCTTCCAATCCAAATGGCGAACAACACTTGTCTTAACAAGTCATAGAGTTGACGAGTGTCTTAGCACATTAGACAACCTTGGTGAACCAGCTATTGCAGTGCACTAAGATGCAATGTGTTCTAAACAAGTCCCGAAGAAGGATAAGGGCAGACGAAGAACCTCTCCAGTAGTGTCCCGACAAGTAGCCACTCGATCAGCCACGAACCGAGCGTTTGGGCAGTATACACTCCCAATTAGGCCCTCGAGATAGCGTATACTCCCGTCTTAGCGCGCGGATGAACGTACACTCTCGGTTAGGCCCATGGATGATCATAAATTCATGGTTGGGGTCACACTCCAATAGTCAACATGAGCAACCTTTCAAGCGAAATGTTCATTCGCAGCTAAGCCAGCAAAGAGCATCATCCACCTCACATCGGAGTAGGCAGCACGATGGACGGAGAGAAGCAGTCACTCAATTTGGCTTAAGTTCAACCGACAGTCTGCGAAGAACTCGCTTGCCTGCTAGGAACGCACCACACGCATCGCATCAATGGCATAGACGAGCTAAACACATGGAAGAGCAGCCTAGAACAACAAGTCACGACTAGGGGCAGCCGAGGGCTTTGCCACCCCCAACAAAGGCAAATTCAGGAAGAAGTAGAAATACTCTTGAACGAACGATTGCTCGATTCCCCGCGCAACGAAGCTATTGACAAGGCGCTCCGATAAGACATGACCAACATGAGCGAGTCATCTTTCAATGACAGGATCTAGCAGACGGGACCACCCCATAAAGATTGCTGGATATAAAGATTACTTCTATTCTGACAAATGTAGCAGCTCAGCCTAATGGCACGTCGAGGGCACACGAGTACCAAAAGGACACACCTAGCCCCACTACCAAGAATCGGGGGCAGGCTAAGGATTATTTCAGTTGTCCCAGCAGTCTAGCTTTCCATAGCTGCACTCACGACAATGATTTCCATGCTCTCCAATGCGAGAGGGTAAACCAATTCCCCGACACCCAAAAGGGTATGGTCTCTAGTGTAAGAGGATAAACTAATTGCTCTCCAGTGCGAGAGAGTAAACCAGTTCCCCCATACCCAAAAGGGTCTGCTCTCCAGTGCGAGAGGATAAACTAATTGCTCTCCATTGCGAGAGGGTAAACCAATTCCCCGACACACGTATGGGTATGATCTCTAGTGCGAGAGGATAAACTAATTGCTCTCCAGTGCGAGAAGGTAAACCAATTCCCTGACATCCGTATAGGTCTGTTTTCCAATGTGAGAGGATAAACTAATTGCTCTCCAATCCGAGAGGGTAAACCAATTCCCCGACACCCATATAGGTTTACTCTTTAGTACGAGAGGGTAAACTAATTGCTCTCTAGTGTGAGAGGGTAAACTAATTGCTCTCCAGTGTGAGAGGGTAAACTAATTCCCTGACACCCATTTGGGTAAGCTCTCCAGTGCGAGAAGGCCGCATAGCTAAAAAGATCGAATGCTTAAAGATCAACTAAGCAACAAATGGTCAGGGGGCAACAACCACTTTTGCACTTAACAGTTCACTCATCCGACACTTCATCTTCAGCAGCTCCGATCTTAGCAGTTTTATCCTTAACTGCTCCATCTATGACAGCTGAGAAATCAAACTCAAGCAGTTTCCTCATTTTTGGCAAAGCAGCCCAAACTATTGCTCATGCCACGTCACTTCCTTGGCCCATGCCGAGCCAATCATTGGCTTCAATCAAGCAATGACCCCTGTCACACCACCTCCTTAGCCCATAACAAGCTGACTTCTGGCCCCTGCTAGCCGATGTGCCACACCACCCCAACGGCTGCCCCGTGGCAATACCTCCCAAGAAAAAGACAAAGAGAATTAAGTTTTCCTTACATCGGTGCGACGCGAAGAAGACGAAGAAAGCAACGAAAGACGGTCCTTTGCAAGGGCAAGTGTAGAAAATTGCTAGGGGAGGGGGAACAAATATCCTCTAAGAGTTTTCTCTCTTGTAAGATAGAATAAATGGCTCTTCAAAGTTGATATAACAAACCACTTAAGGTGGACTTAAATAGGCTTTGAGAGAAATTTATTTCCCTTTCCTAGAATGATCTAATTTCATATTAAAGAGGGAATCTAAATCAAAATAGGAAGCAGTCCTAGAGCAAGAAGATCTCTACACCTATTGCCCTTTCCTACGAGCAGCCCAACAGATGTGGGGGCATTTATGGAGCCAAAAATAATTAAGAGGCGACACGTGGATTTTTAGGTGAAGATGACAAAATTACCCTCGAGACATACCGGGTTTCCTACACGCAAGCAGTGGAAGAATCTATCAACCGAGTCATGAGTGCCTAAAATAGGTAACAAGTTCAAATTTATCTCATCCATCTTTACTCCATATCTTCTACAAGGAAATCATTCCATAACCTTCAAAACCTTCCTTATAAATTAAATTAATTAGGCTAATTAATGGATTAATTCCTAATTAATCCATTAATCACCCAATTAATCACCCATTAATCACCAAATTAATCACCATTACACCACCCAAAAAACATCTAAGGGCCGGCCACTCTCTCTTCCAAAGAGGGTCGGCCATGCTCTATAAATAGGACTCCATTTTATTTGAAAGACTAGTTCCACACTTTTACAAAACTCCCAAAAACTCTCCAAACACTTTTCTCTCTAAATTCTAACTTTGGCATTGGAGGTTCTTCGGCCAAAGCTCCCCCATTCATTGTGGGCGTGTGAGGCTCTAGGCCTTAACCTAAGGTGTTAATTGTTTTGTAGGTGCAATTTTGTCTAAGAAGAAGAAAATGGAGATTTGCATCCACAATAAGCACAAAGCTCTGTGATTAAGACACTAACAGTTTTGAGTAGGAGCTCCTACTCATGTTTTAGTAGCCAAGTATTGTTCTATTTCGTTGGCCTTTTTTTGTACCTCCAACTCGATTGGCAAACACACATACTAAGTACTCTTGTTATATATTAATGGATGAAATAATCGTTGCACATGCCACTTTGTATAGAAAATGCTATACTCCGCTTACTTTTGCCACCAAATTAATTAGTAGTTTACTTCAAAGACAAAATCAACCTTGTGGGATTTGAACTTTTATCATTTTTAACTTATTTATTTGTGAAATGTGATTTTCACACTTTTTATGCATTTATTATTATTATTATTATTATTATTATTATTATTATTTATAGTTGTTGGATTGAATAAGTCAAAAGAGAATTAAGGATATACATAAAATAATGAATTGAGAAGGAGAAAACAGAAATGCAAAAATCATTTCCCCTATCTAGCTAACATAATAAACCTATATTTTCTAAAGCCCTTTGAGTTAGATCAACTGGCGAGTGAGGGTGGTCTAATTCGTCAGAGTTAGAATTGATTCAGGTTATCAATCAACGGTGATTTTCTCACTCTATTTTTTTCCTGGTGTTCTCCTCTCGATTATGTTTTCCATTCTTTGTAATGCTGGCATGTTGGAAGGTATAAATTAACATAAAAAAACTCGTGAGGTATGGAGACTAGTTTCTTGCTCAAGATTTTAAAACTGAATCATGACATATATCCCATGTTATTGCGCTAACATATGATTGTTATCTTCATTCGAAGTTTTTGGAAACTTTCTTGTGGATGGAAGACGTCGCATCCCAGTTCAACTCTGCCGTAGCACGATATTGTCCGTTTTTGGCTTACCATTCCCTCACGGATTTATTTATGGGAATTCAGACGAGAACTTCCCAATGGGTCACCCAACCTAGGATTGCTCTCACCCGAACTCGCTTAACTTGGGAGTTCCGATAGAATCCGAAGCCAGTGAGTTCCCAAAATGCCTCGTGCTATAGGGAGGGGAACATGTACATATAAGGCACGTCACCCCTTCTCTGTTGGTCGATGTGGGATCTCACAATCCACCTCACTTAAAGGGAACCCGACGTCCTTACCAACACATCCGCACTGAACGGCAGAGTGGGGTCTGATACCATTCTATCACATCCTAGTCACGGCTCCGCCATAGCACGATATTGTCCGCTTTGGACCCCAGCCATGCCCTCATGGTTTTGTTTCTGGGAACTCACACGAGAACTTCCCAGTGGGTCACCCATCCTGGGATACTCTCGCCCGAACTTACTTAACTTTGGAGTTCCGATGGAATCCGAAACCAGTGAATTCCCAAAAGGCCTCGTGCTATAGGGAGGAGAACATGTACATATAAGGCACATCACCCCCTATCCGTTGGTCGATGTGGGATCTCACAATCCACCCCACTTAAGGGAAACCTATCGTCCTCGCTAACACATCCTCATCGAACAACAGAGTGGCTCTAACATCATTCTGTCACATCCAATCTAACTCCATTGTAGCATGATATTGTCCGCTTTGGGCTTACCATTCCTTTACGGATTTGTTTCTGGGAACTCAAACAAGAACTTCTTAGTGGGCCACCCATCCTGAGATTGCTCTCACTCGAACTCGCTTAACTTCGGAGTTTCGATGGAACTCGAAGCCGGTGAGTTCCTAAAAAACCTCGTGCTATATGGAGGTGGGCATGTACATATAAGGCACATCACCCCCTCTCCCTTGATTGATGTGTGATGTTACAATCCACCACCCTTAGGGGCTCGACGTCCTCGTCGACACATTAGACTACATGACATAATGGTTCTGATACCATTCTGTCACATCTCAGTTTGGACTATGCTGTAGCACGATAGTGTCCACTTTGGGCCCTTGCCACGTCGTCATGGATTTGTTTCTAGGAACTCAGACGAGAACTTCCTAGTAGATCACCCATCCTAGAATTGCTTTCGCCCAAACTTGCTTAACATCGGAGTTCTGATGGAATCCGAAGCCAGTGAGTTCTCAAAAAGCCTCGTGTTATAGAGATGGGAACATGTATATATAAGGCACATCACCTGCTATTCGTTGGTCGATGTAGGATCTCACAATCCACCCCACTTAAAAGGAACCTGGCGTCCTTACCAGCACTTCCGCACCGAATGGCATAGTGGCTTTGATACCATTCTGTCACATCCCAGTCTGACTCCGCCGTAGCATGATATTATCCACTTTGGGCTTACCATCGAAACTCCAAAGTTAAGTGAGTTAACACCTCATGCTATATAGAGGTGAACATGTACATTTAAGGCACATCACCCTTTCTTCATTGGTTGATGTGGGATGTTACAATTCATCCCCTTAGGGTCCTGACATCCTTGTCGGCACACTAGACCACACGATAAAGTGGTTATGATACCATTCTGTCACATCCCAGTCTCGACTCCGCCGTAGCACGATATTGTCCACTTTGGGCCCCCGCCACGCCCTCACAGATTTGTTTCTGGGAATTCAGACGAGAACTTTCCCATGGGTCACCCATCCTAGGATTGCTTTCGCCCAAACTCGCTTAACTTCGGAGTTTCGATGAAATCCGAAGCTAATGAGTTTCCAAAAAGGTCTCGTGCTATAAGGAGGGGAACATGTACATATAAGGCACATTATCCCTCTCTGTTGGTCGACGTAGGATCTCATAATCCATCCTACTTAAGAGGAACCCAACGTCATCGCTTACACATCCGCACCGAACGGCAGAGTAGCTTTGATACCATTCTACCACATCCCAGTCCGACTTCGCCGTAGCACAATATTGTCCCCTTTGGGCTTACCATTCCCTCACGGATTTGGAACTCAGACTAGAACTTCCCAGTGGATCACTCATCCTGAGATTGTTTTTCCCGAACTCGCTTAACTTCGGAGTTCCGATAGAAACCGAAGCCAGTGAGTTCCCAAAAGGTCTCGTGCTATATGGAGGTGGGCATGTACATATAAGGCACATCACCCCCTCTTTGTTGGTTGATGTAGGATGTTCAGTGACGGCTAGCATGCTTCGACCGTCTTAGGTCGTGGTGTTTCAGAAGAATTAGATTGCTTTTACTAACACATTGAGCATTACTAAAATTCCACTAGACTATATAGTCTATATTACAAGATGAAAGTACACAGAGAAGCCTAAACACAAAACACAAGGGAGCCCTAATTACATTAAAGCATTTATGCCCATTTGGCCAAGAGGGACATACATCCAGAGCCCAGAAGAAGTGAGACATTAGCCCCAAGCTGGATCCTTAGATTGCTTTGCATTTTAGGGTTCATGAAATCTGCTGCTAGTAGGTCAACCAGAGCCATGTATATTAGGATCCCAGCTGATGCAGAGTTGAAAACTCCTTCCACGATTAGAGCACTTGGGCTGGTCTCGTTGTAAATGTTTGATATTCCCATTCCAACACCAATTCCAATTGGGGTTGTGAGGGAGAAGAAAAGTACCATTGTTGCAATGGCCCTGGACTTAAAGTTGGCCTGCACAGACAATGGAAACATCATTTAAAATATAGAAATTGTAATGGAGTTTAACCTAACTCACAATTCGAAAATGTTTTCGGATTTGGGGAGTGAGGGGATATTTTGTCTTGCCATCGGGTATATACATCAGACGACGAAATTTATACAAAGACAAGTGTATATATCTAGTGACAAGACAATTTTACGTAACTGTGGGATTATGAATAAACTCGTGGGACTAGGGACCCTCATTGGTGAAAAGACACATCAGTCCAAGTACCCTAAAACATGAATGTTGACTTTCAAAAAATGCTGAGATGAACTGATGTGTGAGGCATTTTAGTCGTGATGAAATGCAGTTGAATCCTACAAAGAATATGCAGGATCTCTGAATATGCACCTAGAAGATTACGTGACAACATCAACAAGACCATTTGGAGCTCTAAACCCCACAAAATGGTACCTATGTGGCCATGTGAAAATCGGTAAATGGCTAGAACATCATAGAAAGCATGTTTTCACCTGAAGTTTGACACATTAAACATGTTAATATGTATCCTATTATTGAATATCACATAGGAGGGGAAAGGTGGTGTATATTTGGCTTTTGAGAAAATTGGAGTATTGGTCTCTAAAAATTGCCTAATTAGAGTTTTAATTATGAATTAAAAGTTCGTGAGTATTAATCATTTAATATGTCATAATGTGAAGCAATGGGTCCTGGTTAGTAATAGCATCAGAACATTTGTCAAAGTAAAGTGTTTAAAGGAGAATATAATAGATGAAAGTTCATGGACCAAAACTCCAATTCGACTAAAATTCAATAACCAATCTAATTTTCTATTCCATATTTTTAAGAGTAATGCTAGGTAAACCAAATTTCTAAACCAAATTTGCAAATATGATGTGTCACCAATAAAAAAATAAACACGTTAATCAACATTTAAGTAATAATTTAATCATTATCAACCACATCATTTGGTTTAAATGTTGGTTTTTCTAGCACTACTCCAATTTTAATCTACTGAAAGAGATTCAAATTTAAGTGTAAGACAACAAGCACATTGCCCTAACTAGCTAGTCACCATTTATGCAGGGGGATTAAATGATAATGAAACAAGAATGAAATGTTTGAGGAAATTGATGATACCTGAGTTATGCACCCACCAAGGCCCATGCCTTCGAAAAATTGATGGAAAGTAAGAGCTGCTACAAGAGGTTTGATTGTCTTGGGACTCTGTGAGGCACCTAAAGATATCCCAATAATTACTGAATGAACCAAAATTCCCAGCTCCAGAACCTAAAAATTATTCATGCAAAGAATTTACATAATTAAATCAGAAAAATTGCATGGATAAAAATAAACATATACAAATTAGAAACTGCCATTAACACTTCAAAATTTTTATTATGTAATACTCATATGTGTATTTTTCTTATTAATTATAAAAAATATAGAGAAAAAAAATAAAATTTTTAGAGTGCTAACAATAATTATCTTAAATTAAATTAAATAACCCAAAACTGGTTAATATAAAAGAAATTAATAAAACTGGTGAGTAAAAAACAGTGGAAACAGTGAAAACACAGATCAACCCAACAAAATGTAGCACCAAAAAATTGAACCATTAACTTGAAAATCCAAATCAACTCTACCTGTGATATCACTCGATGCCTAACAATTTCGAAAGAAGAAATCGAATCCTCCGGTGCAATCGCGCCAGAACCGTGAGCATGACCGTGTGTGGCATGTGCGTGAACATGCACATGACCCTGGTGCACCCCATTCATCTCTTCATCCTCCTTCACTGGCAGTGCTTTGGTGAAATGTGATCTTCTATAGTAGCTGGTGGCAAAGGTGTCGATCATCATCGTCCCAATCGCCGAAAGCATGGCAATGAAGCCGGTAAACGGGAAGCTGTCCCACAGGGTTTCGCTAAGGCAAGGGCTTCTCAAGCTCTCAAAAGCATCCGGTAGCACATGGATGAACCCTGTTGCTAGAATCACACCGGCCGCAAAAGCCTTGATCAGGAAGAAGATGTCGTTTTCGGTGTTTAGAGCCGGAATTTTCTTGCCCAACATTGGAAGGGAGACACCAAGGAAACTTGCCATGAGGATTGAACTTATCGCAACTAGCTTGAACTTGAGGACTTTGAACTTGTCATGGTCTAGGGTTTCCAAATTGCATTCACATTCCACGGAAGCCGAGATGGGGACAAAAAGAAGAAGAAGAAGGAGAAGAGGAAGAGGAAGCGTATGAGTGAGAGTGAGCTTTTTCATGGCTATCAGTGAAAGGGGGGAGGGGGGGAGAGAAAGAGGGAGAGAGAGAAGGTTTTGAAATGGGGTTGTGGAGTGGTGAGCTGAATGCTCACTTTATATATGAGTTGGAGAATTTGGGGAAAGCAAAAGGCATTAAGGTAAAAATGGCGACATGGAATTCAGTTCTGTTTGTTAGGAAGGGAAGTGGGGTTGGGAACTGTATGGTTAGTGAAGCCAAATGACGACATTATGTGTTAACGCAACAGTTTAAAGGAGGTTGGAGGATTTTAGTTAGGTTTTAGACTTTAGATCACTATCTAAACTGTCACTTATGACCACTGACTGGGACTCGGGGGCTTAAGTATTTATTAGGGATGGCAGAAAAAAGCCCTCAATGTTCCATTTTGGAATGGAATTGGCCATTGCATGAGCATGGTTTTTGTTCAATACTTAGGAAAAGGAATTGACTTGTCGTGTGGGGCACATCAAGCACCAAAACGGTTTTGATTTTAACAAAAAAAGGTTATATTCTGGTCATGTGTATTGGGTCTTGACTCATAGTCATGTTTAACATAGATCAGAATGTATATCGTCACATCGTTATATTGTATTGTTAATTTATTTATGTTGTAATATATTTATTTATTTATTTATTAAGTATTAATCATGTTATCTAGCTATATTATACAAGTGACAGTGTGCTAGCTTTTAAGATGACAATTTCACATACTGCACTCACACGTACCAAAATTTATCAGAAAGGACAAAAAATTCTTAACATTTTTAGTCTTCTTCTAAGAACGTACTGTTCAATATGGTAAAGAGCTTTGTTTTAGGAGGTCTGCCTTTGAAATTAAGAGTGACGTACTGTAGCTATGAGTTATGCTAACGACAGTTGCTTAACACATTGACAATTTGTAAACGCGGAATCGCTAAAACATTGTAGACGCCACTTGCACGTGCATCAATGGTTGATATCCTGAGCACTGTAGTATTTCTCTTGTTTCCTATATGTTTACGTTGATGAAGTCGAGTGATTTTCTAACATTGATGGCAACAATACTACTGATATTCCTTAAAATCAAAACATTATAGAGATATTTATTTCTGAAACAAAAATATATGCATGCCAGTTGCATTTCAACATTTTTTCATCCGAAACAAGCTTTATAGTTTGTATCAAATGCCATACGCAAAAATTACAATAAAATATAGAAAAAGAATAAGTTCTGCGTTAAATATATAGGAATTGGATCCTCTCCGAGTCAAAGCTTCGGGATCCTCCTCATCAAACAACACGGGCTGTTGGATTTTGATCCAATGACTACAATTATTATAACTTTTAGAAGGATCCTCTTGTTTGTAGCTGTTGAATCAAAATCCAACAGCTCGTGTTGTTCGGTCAGAAGGATCCGAAGGCTTTGCCTCGGAGAGGATCCAATTCCAAATATATATATATATATGCTAGAAAAAGAATAAGTTACACGATTATCTCTGATACTTTATGCGGACAGAAGAAGACTCCCCACATTGAAAGCTTTTAGAGAATAACATATATATTTTTTTCACCTTTTTAATTCTTTATGCTACATGCTGGCTACTTTAGATTATAAAGAGAAATACAGAACTAAGAATCATTCAATGTCGTAGAACCTCCACCCATTGTACCCTGACAACTTTGCCTGATGCATATTTATACTTCACGGGAGGTCCAGATTTATATCGGACCTTTTATTTTTCCTTCCTTACCTCTTCATTTGATCAACGTTGTTATTAAAACAAATCATGGTGGCATAAAACTCAAAAATTAAAGCTAGTTGCAATAAGTTCGATGCTTATTTAGGGCACTACTGGCCATAAAAAGATTGAACTTATTACAACTAGCTTGCATTTGAGAGCTTTGGCTTCTTCGCGATGCTCGGCATCGGTACTGCAAGTGCATTCTGCAGAACAAAAGAGGTTAAAGGGAAAAGAAGAGGAGGAAGAAGAATGTAAGAAAAAGGAGTGGTATAGACTGGTCTTTCTGTGGTTGTGAGCCTATGGCTTATCAAAGCCTAATCTATACACTGTTTATTTATATATGTGAGTTGGAGAATTTGGCCAAAGAAAGGCTGGAGTAAAAATGACGACATGGAATTGAATTCAGTTTGTGTGGAAGTGAACAAACAACAAGTGTGCTGTTTGAGCCAATATATTGATGATATTATGATAGAGATGTTATGCTACAAACAAAGTCGGTGTTGTAAATTTACGTGATATTATTACTTCACGTGTTATAATATTGGTCAACAATACACTCAGTAATTTTAAAACTTAAGGTATAATAATGCGCTACTAGAACTTGAGCGTTAAATACGACGTGATAGTATGGCCATTATACTAAAAAATTTCTGCCAGTAAAACTTCCCATATAAATTGCATTGTAGCTACTTCTTATCTGAACAAAAGTTTGTGCCATGCAACAAAATTTTAGTACACATTCTTTCTAGACTAAATTGTGATGAACTGAGAAAGCTAAGATGAGATGCTCCTTTATTCTAGCCGAAAAACCTACAACGTTTTAAGGCCCATGTTGAGTGGAACATGTATGTCCACACCAAATGGAACAATACATTTTTGGAGCTTAGGCTTCAATGTTCTAGAGCCTCCACCACTTTTTGTTATGCATGTACTTCATGGTGGGTGTCCATATTCTACTAGTACTCTTCACATGTTGGGTGTACAAATTGCCTTCTTGCTCGTTGTTCTTCAAAATAGAACTCCATGACTATTGTGAGGATAGAAAAAAATCTCACATTAGAAAGTTCAGAAATCTTTCTAGAGCTTTAAAGAGTTGTCTCACTTCCTCCATTGTCAATTGGTTTTTCAAATGAAACTTCAACTTTTTTCATGATTCGCCCGCATGCATGTGAGCCAACAACAAAACATGTTCTACGTCAGGCAAAAATTTCCACCTCAAAAGTTTAAAATCTTAATTATATGTGATGGAAAATTCGATAATTTAAGTAATTGTCCCACTTCTTAAAATTAAGAAACATTTTCCTTTTAATTTTACTATATTAGATTGTTATTTTATGGTATTGTTCACATGGCCACATATCTTTCCGAAAAGAGAAAAAATCTTCCCTGTCCATCCCATATGCAGAAGACTGATGAGGATGAAAAACTGACGAAATCCTGTTGCCATTCGATGTCTGTGGTTCCATGTTCTCCCTCCTCCTTCCCAGCATCTCCCTTTTCGGCCTAAAATCAAAGAAGTAATTTCCAACAAAAAATATATTTATAGAAAGCAATAATTTGAATGGTTCAGAACATAATTCCAATATTGTTTGGTTGGTGGTCCTATAGACTACACAATACTATTCCTGAAGGGAATATGTTTAGCAACTGGAATTTTAATTTTTGGACCAGTTTCAGTCTACCACTATCAATCTAAAAGATTTAGAAATACTTTCAAGTAATGTGTTAAAAATAAGCTCATAAACAAAAGGAGATTCCCCATTTTGGTTGTACCCCAATAAAGATTTTTTGTTGGGGCTTACTCAAGCAGAGCTCTAGAGCATTTCTAAGAGAAACAATAAAACTATTAAAACTCTAGTTGAAAGAGCAAATCTAAAAAACTCATTTCCAAGAGAATCTATAAAGAACTATATATAATAGCGAAGTGAACAATTGCTCCTTAAATCTTACAGAATCACTGTTCGTATGATAAATGTTAAAAAATTTATAAAATTCAACAGTGGGTCTCTGAACCAAGGATAAAGGGAAGAGAGAGAAGCTTTAGAAAATAAGTGGATCAGATTTGAATTGTTAATAATGAAGTATTCAAACTTCAAAGTTTGTTAAAATAGAGAGTATTGTTAGAGATGAAAATTTAAACTAAGTTACTAAAATAGTTTTTTGACACTAATCACTTGCTAGTTTAACAAAAATTTAGAGTTTTCTCTTAGAAATTCTCTAATAATACGATGCTATGTCATTTGCTTGAAATCTTAGAACTGATTCTTGGTGCACTTTGAAATCCCAAATGCTGGCAAATAATACAATTTAGTGACCCCAAAAGTGAAAAAAACATTTGTTTGCATGCTTTTGTCTTTGAACCTCTAGTTGAACTTCTACCCTATTCATGCCGATAAGAACTTGGCACTTGGAGTAATTTAGATCATGTCAGCATAGCTATACAACTTTAGAGCTTAGAGCTATGTTGATAATAATTTCATGTTTAGTTTTAATTTTTTTATTAGAGGTAAATGAAAAATGAAGAAGGATGTAAGAAAGAAGCATGGTCGAGAAAATCTTTTGTACGACTAACTCATACACGCTGCCTCTCTCTCAATCGGGTGGGACCATGGGTAAGAAAGTGGGAAGAGGAATATAGAGGACTCTCTTTTTTGTGTCTGGTTGCACAGTCAGATAGTTCAATAAGTGAATTTTAGAATTCGTGAACCTAGTGGGAGAGAGATGTGGAAGATATTTAGAAGAAATGATACGTAAGATGAAAAGTTAGTACAAAAAATTGTAACAACTTTAAATTTTTGTTTCATGCATTCTCTTTCATTTCTCCTCATCCCTCCCACCACCATCCTCCACACTTCTTCACTGCTCTTTTCTCTCACATACTTTCTTTCAATCCCGAACACAAAGTAAATTTTGAAGACAAAATGTCAATCAAATGAGTCCTTTATAAGTCGAATTGTAATTATGATTCTCCCCATTTGGCCATAAGAGACATAAAACATACTCCAAGAAGAAGCGTGAGCCTTGACTAATAAGCAAGCACCAAAAGCTTATTGACATCGCACTCTTAATTTACATAATAAGCAGCAAGCATCCATCGTGATCACCGTCAACAGTTTGCTCTCTTTAGAACAAGCGCATCACTTTCACGGGAAAATCTCTTGTCTGCAGTTGCTTTCTCAATACCCAGTTCAGGTTTTTTTTTTTTTTTTTTTACGACTTCTTGCTGAATCGTGAAGAAACGCATATCAAAAAATTGTGAATTTCAGCTGCCGCTATTGTAAGGAATGGGATTTGATTGACCAGATAGCAAACTGTTGGTGAAGAGTGGAGCGTGAGTCAACCTGCCGGCGAGGCTTCTTAGGTTTTTGCTGCTATTGGTTTAACTCTGTGACTATGCAGGATTGGTCTGCCGGATACCCTGCTATTGGCACTGCCACCGCTATCATCTTAAAATTTATTTTACAAAAACATTACTAACAAACATAAATTTATTATTTTTTGAAGCTATGGTTTCTCTATACAGATTGTTGATCTGGCTCATCTCCCATTCTACTTATCCGCAGTGTATAGTTGCCTAATGATTCCTGTCCTAAAATTTGAGCCCTTACAACCCAAAACCAAAGTGGTGAAAGATGTAACCAACAAAACTGGGGAAAAGGGAGGGCGAACACTTTGCCACCCGCTCCTTTAATTGCGATACCAAGCAGTCTAACAAGTCCATGACCAATTCCGCGTATCTGCTTGGTAGTTTTAAGTCAGGCCCGATTTAGAGTAATTATATTGTTATTTACTCCTACTATATGCATTTGTTAATTTTCTACAAAGCAAAACTTGGTTGCACCTTGTTACAGTAGGTAGGAATTATTTGAATATCATGTGAAGAGTAATATCACTAAACCGTAATACTATAAGTGACATAATTAATAATATATTAATAGTAATTGTTAGAACATACAACAGTGTTCTGTCTCATTGGTCCTCTCACAAGCAAGGGGTGCCGGTCACGAGTGGAGCGAAAACAAAGCAGTAGAAATCCTTTTTCTTTCTCTCTTCCTGTTCTCTCCCTCTACTTTATTTGACAGGGGGTGTAGATAGGGTAAAACCTGCAAGGGTCATGCAAGTCAATAGGCCGCTTCCCTTTTTAGCGTTTTCGGATAAAGAAAGGCCATCAAAGAGCTCGTTACCAAACAAGCACAGCTAAGGTGAACCGGTGTACTACTTCCCAAACTTTTGTGGACCTTGCTTCTTTTATAATTTTTTTTCGCTCGGTGGGCCCCCCTACGCTGGCGAATGCCTCCTTTTTCTTTTGAAGTCTACACGGAAACTTTCCTTGCCCATCCTTTACGTTCTCAAGGAAATGTACTCTAATTCCTCTTTCTTTTTATTAGTTTTAGGATTGGGTCTGACAGAGCACTTAGTACTACGGTCTAGTGGTTATAAGTAAGGTCTTAGTTTCGAATTTCGAGAATAACAAGTTCGCAACTAATTTATTCCCTCATCCCTTAATGTAAATATATTGTTGTATAAAAATATTATTAATTATGAAAAGTTGAACTTATGTTTTTTTAAGACGACCCTGCTGATGCATATTTGTACTCTGCACTTCAGTATCGGGATACATTCACAAACTATATGATTCTTTAAGTTTGTTCATTTGCTCAGAAGATAGCTCCTGAAGTCCTAAGTTTATGTTGTGCTTGAACCAATCAACTGGGGGAAGAGGAACTCCATACATTGCTTTCAATGTCAGTGTTGTTTGGCTTCTTGAGAAGTAGTTGCAATTAAAACCTCTATAGTAATAAACTAATAATGTTAGAATTAAATTAATTTTATAACTATAAGGAGGTGCAGTAACACAATTATTTTTTGATTTAATAATCCTTAATTAATTATGAATACAAAGTACTGGAGCATGTTAATTTTCAAGATAGGAGATCAAAGAAAGTAAATGCAAACACAGTCGAGAAAATGCATCAACGCATTATATAGCTTTGGCATGTAAAAGTAGTTATCAAATACAGTGACAAACTAGTCTTAGCTTTGAAAATAACTGATTCGACCAAGCATTTATAGCTTTGGCACCCACAGTCGAGAAAATGCATCAACGCGACCACCCATCGGAATCAGGCTTCCTTCTTCGGTGGAACATGATTGCTGTCAATGGAAAGGGATTTCATGCAACAACAAGAAAGTAGGGTACAGACAGAAATTATACAAAGCAAGGGCAACTGTGTGTGAAACTGTATAACGCGCTAAACAAGTCCAATGAATAGAGCCTACCATTATTGCTGTGGACACCCTAGTCAAGAAGAAAGATCAACTTTACTATCTCATTGGATGATGGACTTGCAAACTTGAAAAACGCGGTAGAGCTAGGGAAGTTCCAAATTACACACCCTGTAACCAATTTTGGAAGATACCAAGTTACCAACCTTTTGACTGGCAATGTGAAAATTTCACGATTTTGTACCTTAATTTGTTCCATATTTATTTGAATGTCTTGGACATGTTCGACAGAATGCGAAGACCGTATGTAGCAGCTGCAAGGGGATTATAGCGCAGTTGATAAAGAGCATTTACCCATGCACCTGAGGTCTTGACTTTGAATCTTCCTAGCCTCCCCCACTATCGATTGTATCAGGAACAAAACCATGACAAGGCCATTCGAAAATACCAAATAAGTTACCTCTGCAAAGCTGTATAAAAATTTCTTACCAAACCTAAAGTAAACATGTTTGTAGTACAATTATACACTACTGTAACACGTTTGTGGTACAATGAGTAAATCCTACCATAATTGCTTTGGATACTAAAGTCATGAAAATGATTTAAAAGCGCGTGGGCACCTACCTGAGTGTGAGGGAACTCATAAACTTGTAAAATGGAAGTTGAGGTTCCATCGTAAAATCAATTGACAAGACACTATAAGGAGTAGCCCAACCTCTTATAAGTCTATGCAAGGTCTCTTGTCCCATCAATATGGGACTCATTCTCGCACCCCTCACGTGTGACGAATTTTCAAGCCTAACACGTGGACAACACAATGAGGCGACGTGGAGCGCATGTGGCCGTTTGGCTTTACACATGAGACAACCTGCTCTGATACCATGAAGAAAGTTGAGGTTCCACCATAAAATCAATTGGTATTATGAAGAGTAGCCCAACCTCTTATAAGCTTATGCAAGATCCCTTGTCCTATCAACGCGAGACACATTCTCATCAGAAGACTAGGAATATGGGGACCTAGCTGAGTCCGACGGGACTCGAAAACTTGGAAAATGAGTTGAGGACTTGGAATATGGGCACCTACCTGAGTCCGACGGGACTCGAAGACTTGTATACTGGGCTGTTCACACTTGGAAATTTCAGCAAAAACACCTTATATATGAGTTCCCTTATTGTGCTCACTAGCCATCTGCAGAAAATTGAGAGAACATTAAATTTGTATGATGGATGCCCTGTATGCTAAGTTATTCAACCCTACCTATCACCTCAATAATTCTCACTATTTGCTCCTCTTGTTGTTGGCGTCCTTATATCTAGACACTGCTAAAGTCTGCTTGGGTGATGGACTTCCGGGCACTACTGTGAAGTTGTGCATGGATGAAGAGAGACGTGCGCTTCTCAACATCAAGCAAGATCTCACCGATCCCTCTGGCAGGCTTTCTTCTTGGGTGGGCAATGATTGTTGTCAATGGGAAGGGATTTCATGCAACTACCGCACAGGTCATGTTGCGAAGCTGGACCTCCGGAATAAGCATGAGCCAAATCCCACTGGTGATGATGAAAACTGGGACGAGCTTGCTTATGAACGTTCGTGCTTAGGTGGTAAGATAAATCCTTCTTTGCTTACCTTGAAACATTTAAATTACCTAGATCTAAGCTCCAACAATTTTCAAGGTATTCAAATTCCTGAGTTCTTTGGACGGCTTGAAAGTTTGAGGTATCTCAATATCTCATCTGCGTCGTTTGGGGGGGGGGGAGATTCCTTCTTCCCTTGGTAACTTGTCATACTTGAACTATCTTGACCTTCGTTCTGATGTCTCCTTATTGGAAATACCTTCCAGAAACTTGAATTGGCTTTCTCATCTCTCTTCCCTGAAATACCTTAACCTCGGAGGCATCGACCTTGGTGGCTCAAAAGTAAGTTGGATGCATGCTGTTAACATGCTTCCATCCTTAATAGAGTTGCACTTATCTTCATGTCATATTGTAATTGAAAGCCTTCCACTCTCACTGCAAAGGATCAACTTCACGTCACTTCTGGTCCTTGATTTGTCATGGAACCATATAAATAATTCTTCATTTCCCAACTGGCTTTTTAATCTTACTAGCCTCACAAAACTTGATCTAAGCTCGAATTCCTTCAGTGGTCCTTTTCCAAGTGAACTTGCAGGCCTCAAATCTCTAGAATATCTTGATTTATCTAACATGGGATTTAAAGGTCTCATTCCCAAAGGCATTGGAAATATGTGCAAGCTAAAGATCTTAAATCTTTTTGGGAACATACTTGATGGGGGGATAGAAGAGTTTTTGAGGAGTTTCTCAGATTGTCCGAATAATACATTAGAGTCACTGGATTTGTCTTTTAATTTGTTCACGAGCCAATTGCCGGCCTCCTTAGGAATATTAAAAAATCTGCGATATCTTAACCTTGGGAACAACTACTTTTGGGGCTCAATTCCTAAATCTATTGGAAAATTGTCGTTGTTGAAAAAATTGGACCTGTCTTATAATCATATGAACGGGTCCATTCCAGAAAGTTTGGGACAACTCTCCGAGCTAGTTGATCTTTATCTGAGTGCAAATTCATGGGCAGGCATGCTAACAGAATCCCATATGTTAAATCTCACCAGATTAAAATATGTTTCGATATACAGCGAGGAACCCATGTCCCTCATTTTCAACGTGTCTTCTGAGTGGATTCCTCCTTTCAAACTCCACACAATTCTGATTAACAACTGTCGAGTAGGCCCTGCCTTTTCTGTTTGGCTTCAGTCTCAAACTGAGCTCATTGATGTCACCATTAGTAGAGCCGGATTCTCAGATTCCATACCAGAGGAGTGGTTCATGAAGATATCTTCACAAGTTAAATCTCTGGATTTATCTTACAACCAATTCAAGGGAAGGCTTCCATTCCAACTGCAGTTTCCAGAGTTACAATCTATAAATTTGGGTCATAACCAGTTTGATGGTCTACTACCACTTTGGTCAACTAATGCGACCGTCATTGATCTTGAAAGCAATTTGTTATCCGGGAAAATTCCCTCAAACATTGACGAATTGATGCCCAATTTGCGACAATTGTGTCTTTCGGAGAATCATTTGACAGGTATTATTCCACCCTCTGTATGCAAAATCCACAAACTGATGGTCCTGTCGCTAAGAAGAAATCGGTTATATGGAGAATTCCCTCATGAATGGAGTTTGTGGAGCATAATAACTGTTGTCGATGTTGCATACAACAATCTCTCTGGTAATATTCCGACTTCAGTGGGTATCCCAAGGTCTCTTCAAGTTTTAAAGATGAACAACAACAAGTTCACCGGCGAAATTCCTTTTTCCTTGAACAATTGTTCTACTTTGAGGAGACTTGATCTGGGAGGCAACAAATTCACCGGAAACCTGCCTATATGGATTGGATCAAATGTATCAACATTGCAACTGTTACAATTGGGATCCAACCGTTTGAGCGGACAGATTCCCCAACAATTCTGCAGCCTCATCTACCTTCACATCCTCGACCTTGATCACAACAACATTTCAGGTAGCATTCCAAAGTGTTTGAATAACATGACTTCTCTAGTGGATTCTGCTTCTCTAGGCACTAATGATTCCAGTGAATGGTACCTCTATCGATATATATACGATGCGCAAACAACAGTCACATCAAAAGGGAGAGAACTCGACTATGGACGCAGCCAAATGCAATATGTGAAGAGCGTTGATCTTTCGTCAAATAATTTACAAGGCGAAATCCCTGAAGAAGTATGCAGTCTCATTGAATTGGGCACCTTGAACTTGTCGATGAACCAATTAAGTGGAAAGATTCCCTCGAAGATTGGAAACTTGCGTTTGCTGGAAACTCTTGATCTCTCGCTCAACCACCTTTCGGGACAGATTCCTCAAAGCCTTTCTTCTCTTACCTTCTTGTCTCACTTGAACTTGTCCTACAACAACTTGACAGGAAGAATTCCTACAGGCAACCAGCTCCAAACGCTGGTTGACAAATCCATTTACGAGGGAAATCCAGCATTGTGCGGCGCTCCTCTTTCAACTGCTTGCCCCGGGGATGAGACGCCTACAAGACAACCTTTGCCTGTAGAAGACAACACAGATAAAGAAGAAAGGCTTTGGTTGTATGTCAGTGTGATACTCGGCTTTGTCGTAGGCTTCTGGGGAGTTTGTGGCACTTTAATAATAAAGAAGTCATGGAGATATGCCTATTTTAGATTCTTCGACAACATCAAAGATAAGGCAGCCCTAGCAATTGCACTCAAAGCGGCTCGTTGGAGAAGGAGATGGGAAAAATAAAATGAAATGTTGGTAGTAATCGATGCCTAGCTGTTATTGTAATGTAGTGTATGATACTACTATGCAAAAAAAAAATCATGGACTTCCGATATGCATGCATGAAAAGTGATTTCATGTCACTTACGGAACATTATTTTCTCATGTT
Source organism: Pyrus communis (assembly GCF_963583255.1). Taxonomy (NCBI): domain Eukaryota; kingdom Viridiplantae; phylum Streptophyta; class Magnoliopsida; order Rosales; family Rosaceae; genus Pyrus; species Pyrus communis. The sequence continues at coordinate 23,565,942 of NC_084805.1, forward strand.
GTTTAGGATATGAATTACAAGCATATATATTTTAGTGAAGAGAAATGCTAGGTAGATTAATTCTTTAGACTAAATTTGTAAGAGATTTTTTAATGTGCTTAGAACATGGGCACATATGTCATTATATAAGTGGAGGGACACTTAAAAAAAAACTTCCTTCCACCTATATAATAACATATGGTGTACTGACCCGTGTTTCGCACACATTAAAACAATCTCTTCAATTTGAAAACCATGTGATGCGACTTCCTAGCTTACCCTTTGTTGAAATCACTTTCATAATGATAGACGAGCACGCGCGAGCGCTTCTCATTTTTTAATTAAAATCTTCAGTGTTTTTTTGTTGGAAATTAGTTTTAAGTATTATTGAATTTACTTGTAGGCCAAGGAGTAGAGTTCCTTGTCCATTAAGTTTCGAATTTTTTTGCTCGTCTTGTCCAGCGAGGAAAGGCGACAGCGTCGGGGTGAGTCTTGATGCAAAGAGGCTTAAAGGATGGGAATTTATTTGTTACAACGATTAAAGGGTTGGACGGCTACAAAGTTGTACTTTCATCGCAACATGGTATGAATTACTGGCAAGGTTTTTCATGCTTATGAACAAAAAACTATCTGCCAAACCTTGCGTTACACCCTTTGCTCATGTCCAGGAAAGGAAGGTATTACTTTCTTAGAACGGCACTCCTGCATTTTCAAATTTCTCAAGGGTATCGATGGAAAATGATGGTTTGTTGCATACAATAACTGCAACATAGAGTTACAGAAATTCTGAACACAACCAATGAAAGTGGAAATGGGCATTGTTTGAGCATATACTATGGCCAAAAGATCACTTACTGGGGAGAATTTGAGTTTACGAGAAATTTATTTGTGCACATAATCAATTACGTTGTTTTCTGTAAGTGTAGTTTTCCATTTTTTGGGATTATTATAATAATATCAAAGAAACCATTTGCAAAGAGTGTTAATGTTAACCTCTTTGCATCTTTCACAATAAACAAACGTTAACACTCTTTGCAAATGATTTTATAAATAACCTCAAAAAAATAGAACTATACTTACAAAAACAACCTAATCGATTCTATGCAAATAAAATTTTCGCATACTCAAATTCTCTTCGCCCATCGTTATAGTAAGTGATATTTCGGCCATAGTATACGCTCTCAAACAATGCTGATTTCCACTTCCATTAATTGTGTTTAGAATTTCTACAACTCTGCTCATGTTTTGTTATTGTATGAAATATACCATCGTTGTCCATTGATACTTTTAAATATTTGAACATGCAAGAACGCCACTATATTAAAGTGATACTTCCTTTCTTGGACATGAGCAAACGGTGGAATGCAAGTGATCCTAACTTTTGTAAACTTCAAAAGTTAAATACACACAAGAGGGAAAAAAAAAAAAAAAAAGAGAAAAGAAAAGAAAGAAAACTACTAAATCTTTAGATACGGATGATGGACACACATATATAAGAGGGGAGTCGCCCCGAGAGGATTTTCTCTTCTCTTAATCTCTCTCCCTTTCTTTTTGTTTTTGTTTGAACAGCTACGGTTAAACAACATCAACATCTTATATTAATTTTATTATAAAGATAAAAAATAAAATATGAAAAACCAAAAGAAAGAAAAGATGATAGAAATAGGATGGGAGATAATCCTACTCCCCCTCTAGGCGACCCTGCCTTAGTTTGGTAGGCAGCAAAGCCTTCACAAGGAAGGTGTCAAGAATGCGTTCCATATAGAGTGGTGATGGGGCTTTCTATTGGCCACCCAGCAAATATCTATGCTTTGTCAAAGGGGTTTCTTATCCAATGTTGATGGTGTGCAGGCCTGTCAAAAGGGTTTTTTTTTTTTTTTTTTTTTTTAAGAAAACTAATAAAAAAATATTTGAAAATTTTGAGTTTTAACGATAAGGATAAAATAAAAGGTAAAATGAATAGTACCAAGTTTGATTTTTTAATGTAAAAATATGATTTTTCGTTAAAACTCCCTCTTTTTTTTCAACCTCTCACTTTCTTTGCTTTGGAAGGAAATTCTCATTTCTGCACTTGCTTTCTCAATATTCAGATTCTTGAATAAAAACCCTATTCGACATGGTTCGTGCAACTGAAAATTTACAAATTCAAATAATGGAAAATTTTCAGGAATACATGGGCAAGCAAAAGTGCTATAATAAGCCATTTGTTTCCAAAACCACGGTAGGAAATACAAGAAATTTTGTTGGAAAGTTATGGATTATATGATATTCCTCACACTCAATCTGTAATTTGGGACACAGTTATTAGTGATTGACTAAGGATGCGAAGAGGCATAAAGGATGAGGATTTATCTGTTACAATGATTAAAGTGTTAGACCGCTACAAAGTTATACTTCCTTCACAACGTGTATGAATTACTGACAATATCAGTTACGTGAACGATGTCCAAAAAATACAAATACCTTATTATACCACTTCTACTAGCCCATAGATTCCTAAATAATTAAAATTTCAAGTAGATATCTGAATTTGTAAATTTTCAATTATACTAAATGCAAGAACGATGTCAGAAGAATTAGCCTTGGCGGTCGCCACCCCTTGCAGCCATTTCACTGATATGCTCTACAAATCCGGGGAATCGGATCTTCTCCGGATTTATTTTATGGAAATCCTAGGAATTCCCACGTTCTAACCTTTTATCGTATATCGTGCGAACAGTTTTCGTTAGATACTATTTGTATTTAATTTTAAATAAAAAAGTCAAATGATTTCTAACCGCACAATGTACGATGAACGGGTAAGATGTGAGGATTCCTAGGATCCCCACAACTTGGATCCGGATGAGATCCAAATCCCAAATGCGGCAATCACAATTAGAAAATACACGCCAACGCACACATTCACACCACAACTAAAAATCATTAAACTTAATGAAAATTAAATTACGTACATAAACAACAAGGGTACTATGATTAACACATCCCTAAGAAGAATTACCATATATCTTCGTGCTTGGCCAATTATCCGACGTTTGTTCCAAAGAGAGCTCAACTGAGAGACGAAACAAATAACAAGAAAATTATGTAACAACCAAACACACACAAATAAATGGTATGAAAAGGAGTGAAGAATAATTCTTAAAACCGATAATGCAGTAGATGTTTTACCTCATCTTTTCCATGTCGGTTTATAATTCATCAGTCTCACTATCTCTTGAGTTGTTATATACGACAGACCGGACTCCTATTCTTTGGTGTAAAGTATGAACAGATCTAAGGTGTTGACAAAAGAAACCAACCCCAAAAAAAAAAAAAAAAAAAAAAAAAAAAAAAAAAAAAGAAAAATACAAGTTCACCATCATAATTAAGAAAGCAAACTACTAAATCTCTAGATTTGGATGATCGACACATATATGTACCAGTGTAGTAAGGCTCCCATTGGTAATAGGTAACTCAATTTCTTTAAATCAGTAACTGTTTAAGTGTATATCTCTACCCCTAAACTAATAGTCCAGACAATTCGTATTAAAAAATTAGTATTTATTATTTGGATTAAGTACCTAAAACTTCCCAACATTTTAGTATCGTTCCAAATTGACTTCAACTTTTTTAAACATTTCAAACAATTACTCATTTACATCAACAATTCATCAAAGCTCTCGCAGCCAAGATGAACTTGCATGGCATATATACAGCTACGTACCGTTTTGTGTAAACAACACAAGGATGGTTGTTTTTTTTTTCACATTTTCTCATGTCATTAACATTGAACGCTGGTGTAGCATTGAACCTGAGCCATACAAGTTCTCTTTAAAGTTGCAACCGCTATAAAAGCCAAAGTAATAAAATTGCACATAACACCAATTTATAACCCTATCGGACTAAAGCATTGGTTTTGAGGGTTGGTCAATCTTAACCTCCAAGTCGGAAATAATACGAGTGTCAGAAATAACACAACACTCTTGAGTACACGAAACGAAAAAAGGACTATTATTCACATTGCAGAGAATATGATACCTCATAAGAGCGAGCAAAAACTATACACAAAACAGCCACCTGAAACTGTACAATTGACAAATTTCTTATGCGTACTAAGATTATTTAGATGTTCTGCAATAACCATGTCAATAGATCCTGCAGTTTACAGTTGAGTCTCTATGAAAGCCAAAATTGCCAAACCAGATGCCCAAACATCGTCGTCCAATACATGCTCTTCAGGGGAGTGACTTACGCCTCCTCGACAGCGCACGAAAAGCATTCCCACCTGTTCACAATTTCTCAGGTCAGAATTGTACACAAGAAAATAAAACAAACAATAACATGGTTCATGATTCATAATTCTCTGGAAAATGAAAACAAACCTTGGTTAAATGAGATAGAGCCATTGCATCGTGTCCTGCTCCGCTCATTAACACGGGAATTTCATCCTCAATGGCTGCACCTGTCATTCTCTTGAGCCCGATATATGCTGCAGATTTCAGCTTTGAACTCAACTCGGAATCACAAATGACTGCACCTGCATCATGCTGAAAAATACAAACCATATAATGTTAACGGTTAAGCTTCCTGCAAAAGAGTTAACTAGGACAGGAAAGTCCCTTACCTTACGATCAATTGTACAGGAAACAGAGCGTCTATCACAAATTTGATACACTTGGTTAGAAAACTCATACACAACAGCTTCACGTCCCATGTCATCTATCGTACGTAAATCTACGGTGAATGTTACCTGAAACCAAGAGTTTCATTTTCATTACAGATGTTAAGAAGTGAATGATAACTAACCACCTTTGGGCTGGTTATCAAATTTGACAGTGTCGTGAGGTGAACTTCTTGCCTGGCCTGGAATGACGTTGCTTGCACTCGGCCAAGTTGATATCTCTCCAACAGTACAAACAAGTGAAGCTGAAAGTGATTCCATCGAGAAACTTTTGCAATGACCATCAAAAGACAAAAAATCTTGAGGGCTTTTACATAAGCTTTCTAATGAATAAATCGCTTCAGCAGCAGCAGCCATAGGGTCATGACGCATAGACATTGGAACTGTTCCAGCATGCCCCTGGGAACCTCTCATCGTAACCTACAACATTTATGCATATCAAACTGCTCGGCTAAAATTGCAACAAGACGTCGATGATCAAATAATGTCTATATTACTTGTAAAGAGCTTCCGTGCAAATCTCTTATTGACTGAGTTCTGTCATAAAACTTTACAAGATTGTACCCTTTGTGAGCTATACACATATATGTAGTTCATGATACTCATCCAATTTTTCATATATTATGTTTATCTCGATTTTGAATTTCCCATGAATTCCGGAAATAATATCCAGCCACAAAATAGAATACTGATTACTGACTATATAAGAATTATCTTCTTTTCATGAAAAAAAGGGACCACAATTTAGATATGATGCAACTATGCAAACGGAAATATTCCATAATCGTATACCTTTATTCGTGTCTGTCCAGCTATGCCTTTAACCACAGCTAGAGGAAAGCCAACCCATTCTAGTACAGGTCCTTGTTCAATATGAATCTGCAACATGAACATTGAGGGTCAAATGCTAGAATAACTTACAAGGCGATGATACTAATACAATGCAACCAGCATAGGTCACTGTACCTCAACGTAACCCCAGACCGACTTTGGGTCATATTTAAGCTGCAACAAGTGCTCCTCTGTAATTTCTATGGAGTTCTTCTTAAGAGCATCTTCAATTGTTACATCACTGAACAAGGATTTATTACATATTAAGTACATTGATGGTAAATAGTGTTTCAAACAGATATATAATGGGAATCATCCAAGGAAACCTTTTATCAGATATTTTGAGTGCTGAAACTGGCAAAATTCCTGCTACAGCAGCACTGCCTAAGAATGTAGACTGATACCTTACTCCCTCTTCATCACTAAATGCTATTACCTGCAATGTTGTGAAGCATGGATAGCATGAAACAAATAGTTATATTTCTGGTGTAGCCACCACAAAGCAACTCCGCATACAGTTTTGCAAGAAATTTCTGCTCCTACATACTGTAAAACATGAAGGGACTAACTGGAAAACTGAACAGGTTAAATTTCCCTTAATTTCACTCCGATGAAATATACAACTTGAATGAAAAGGCCACAAATTGGAAAATAGAGAGTTAATGATGAAGTTTAATTCCACTTTGAGATATCTCCAAATGAAAAATTGGTATGTTTTCACAAAAACCTTTATTCAAGAAAGATAAACACATAGCAGAATATTGCCACAGAAAACTTCTAAAAAAAGGTTTCAATAAAGCGCGGATATATATCTTTCCCATAAAATTCTAACTGTTCACTGACCTCAACTGGCCTGCTTAGTTCTCCCAACTTTCCATTGACCTTCAAAACCTTCAATGCAGATAACACAGAAACGATGCCTAATGCTCCATCAAATTTCCCACCATCAACAACGGTATCCTGTTATAACCCGAATTGTTAAATATCAGGATCCAAAAACAACACTCCCAAGTTTAAGTTCAAATAATTAGGAAACTGAGGGAAGAAAATATTACCAAATGAGAACCCATTAACAGAGCTTCAGCACTAGCATTCCTTCCCTCAACTCGACCGTGTACATTCCCCAAGCAATCAACCCATCTGAAAATCAAGAAAAACATGAGACAAGAATTCCTGAAACACATGTTGGATGCATAGATGGATAGAAGCTGACGTTCTCAAACCCGCGTCTTCCATCCATTCCCGGATAAGATTTCCTGCCCTCAGAGCAGCCGGGCTCATGAATGTCCTCTCAAGATATCCATCACCATCACTCACCTGATGTTCAAGGGTCAAGGCAACAAAATCAAAATTAAAACATGATCAGTTTCACCACCATAACATACATGGATTTGCAAAATTGAGTAATGAGAAACCAAAAAGAAACACCAAACCAATGCAAGAACCATACATGGATCAACTGCTAAGGATTACTGTTACTGTTACAGTAGTTGTAACAATTGCAAGAACCCTACTTAAGATTATATATTTCAAATAGACAATAATCGAACCCATGAAAAATAGAAAATTCATGGGTTCTAGATAAATTAATTAGTATATATCGAACTAGTTTAATATCTCCTTCTTTTATATTCCAAAAAAAATAAAAGATGGAGATATTAAATTAGCATAAATAAAAGAAAAAGAAAAGGAACATGAAGTCTGGAAATATCATACCCGTCCAAGCTGATGAAGTCTAGCCACAGCCTCATCCCTCAGAATTTCCGGATACGAACCCCTCTCTTCTCCAACACCTATTCGTACGAATATTATTAATGATAAAAGACAAATACGAATTAGATTTTAAGATAAACATGTCAATTAGTGCCATTGATAATTACCAGAAACCCCAAAAGATGGAGTGATGGTTGAAGAAAGCAGAAGCATCAAATAGCTGACCAAAACCACTGAATCATGGAAACTGCAGGAGGTGAAAATGGAGGTGGGATTAATGGCTGAATAGGTTCTCTTGTCGACATGTGTAACAGTTGCCATGGCTGCCACCTGAACCAAAACCAGAGAGAGGCAGGGTGCCACGCAAATGATAAAAGATATTTTGATTCTACTATAAAATTAATATGAAAATTAGACTAATTTTATAAGCATGCGCATTGGCGTTTTTTTTTTTAGATTTATACTGACGAATTTTCAAACCTAACATATAGACAACACAAATAAGGTAGCGTGGAGTGTATTCATTAGATTTATGCATAAACAGCATGTTCTAATCCCATATAAAAGTTGAACTTCTTCATTTATCAATATGTTGTGTGATAATGCGACGATGATGACGGGTGGGTTGATGTGGACACCACGTAATTGGATCCCATATGGATTTACTTTACGGGGATCCTAGGATTCTCACATCTTAGGGATCCTCATATTTTAGTCATTAATCATGTATCGTGCAGTAAGAAATCATTTGAATTTTTTTATTTAAAATTAAACATAAATAGTATCTGACGAAAACTAACCGTATGATGTAAGATGAATGATTAAGATGTGGGAATTTCTAGAATCCTCACAAAATGAATCGGAAGAGGATCCTCTTCTGAACCCCACTATATATGTGAGTCCCGTATGACTTGGCAGAATCTTGATTTTAATATGTGGAGAGCATCCACGCAAGAAATGAGACTGTATATTAATTATTTTAATTCAAAACAAGATTTTAAAATGGTATATATGTTGTGGTTTATCCCACAAGGATTCTTTTATAAATGACGTCGAATCTGGCAGAAAATGACACTACTGTTAATGTTAGCGGCTTATAGCATGTTTATTACCAGAAAAATATATATCATATATATATAATTTATAAATTCTATTCTCGTTTCTAACTTATTTCACATTAAAGATTAAATATTTCACACCCGAATGATCCGCGTATGTTAACTGAAAAGGAAGAGTTTCTATAACTCAGAGGGAGAATTCAAACTATTATAGAGCTATTATTAATATTTTTATATAAGAATATTTTTTTATACAAGCTATAGTTTAGCTAAATTAATCTAATTATAAAAAGGATTGAGAAGGGATTCGACCTTCAGTGCAAATAATAAGAAATTTGATATTGTGTCATAGGGATTGAAAAAAATCGCATCCCTTTCAAAAAGAATATAATGAACAAACAAGTTAAAAGCTTGAAAACAAATTAGTGGAAGGTGAATAACTAAAAAGAAAAACATGAATGATAGGTGATGAAAGATATGGAAAAGTTGAGTGGCTGCATTGTCACATAGCACAATATGCTCTAATATTATAACAAACATATCCATATATATTTTTTTTTCAATATGAGAATTTAGAACTAAATTGTCCAAATTTTTTAAAGAAAGAGATCATCTTTTTAGATTATATTTTGTAGACACATGATGTTGCAATCATTAACCGTCACATCATGTGATTTACAAAAATAATTTAAAAAGATAGTCTCTAACATTTTTCTTTTTCAAATTTAAGAAGAGAAAAATCAGTAAGCTAATAATAGTTCAAATCTTTTGCACCAATTTTATGTGTAGTTTTTTAATGACCTCATCATTGATTGATATGGGTTAATTTTATTAACCCTTCTAAACTTTATCGTCGTAGACTAACACATGTCAACTAATAAAAAATAACACAAAATAAATAAAAAAGATTGCTCATCAAACTGATTGGTTTGAGAATGTTCGGGTGTTACCGTCCTATGATGAAGACAAAAGCTTAAGGCCGACACACTTGTCTATGGGCATATTTTCTTGAAGAAAATTAGTAACGCAATAAGCCACAGAATCATGCTTATTTATACTATATTATAACAGGCTACCTTGAAGATGATTCACATGTTTGCCTTGAAAATAGAATTATAGACATAAAGAATGGAATCCCGCATCGTAAAATTTTTTTGGATTGTCACGACTCCATTAATAAAATTAAAATATATGCTTAAAGAATATAACCCATTGGAAACTTAATAAAATATATTATTACTTGTAATAGTTTCACCATAAAAAATATCAAGATATTTCGTGATGAAACTATGCGTCTACGCATATGTGCAAGTAGTAAATTTAAAGCAATAACACTATTATTAGCAGTAAATTGTTAACCAGCCTATATTGACATATATAATAGGTAGATATATATGTTCTTTTCACAAAAGTGGACAAGTTGAAGTTACGTGAGTGACTTCTTCGCTTAATTTGCAATTCAAACAAATCACGTAAGACTAAAGTTGTCATAATCTGTCAAGTAGTTTAACCAGCCAAGCAAGTTCTTGTCTTGATGATCACATGTATTGTATGTATTACTCAAATCTTGAGACAAGCTAGGCCTCTCTTTCAATGTTGACGAAAAAAGGAGGCCAAAATTTGGACTACGGGCAAATGGCAACGTACTCACTTTCAAATACAAAACTTGTAGCTTCAAAATTTTTCTTCTTCTTATATTACAGTTCTCTCCTTCCCACTTATTTTCTTATCTTTTTCAATCGTGTTGGAATCCTACATTAGTGGATGCAAAAAGAAAATAATGGATTTAAATATGATCACCCCACTCTAACTTTTCAAATACAAAACTGGTAGCTTCAAAATTCATTTCTTCTTCTTATATTACAGTTCTGTCCTTCCCACTCTTATCTTTTTCAATCGTGTTGGAATCCTACATCAGTGGATGCAAAAAGCAAAATAATGGATTTAAATATGATCACCCCACTCTAACTAATATCGATGTCGTTTGTAGTAAAATCCCACACTTGACAGATTGGGCAGGTGGTAAAGTTGGGAACATTATCGGTGTTGTTAGAGTAGGGCCCCCGGACCCGTCGATCTAAAAATTCCAACAAGGTATCAGAGCCAAGGTTTGGGCCCATCCACGCCAACGAGCTTGTCACCAGGAAGGAAACAAGCTGGGACTCTTAACACAGAGCTGGCCTCTGAGTTCTATTGAAAACAAGTCTGGACTTTTAACATAGAGCCGACCTTTGAGTTTCAATTACCAATGTGTGGATTCTCATGTGTGAACCACTAAATGGGGTTATACGTGAGGAGGAGTTATAGAATCCCATATCGGTGGGTGCAAAAAGAAAATAATGGGTTTCAATATGATCATCCCTGGTAAAACCTCACACCTGATGAATTGAACATGCGGTAAAATTGAAAATCGTATCGATATTGTTAAAATGGAACCACTGAACCCGTCGATCTAAAAATTTCAACAAATCGGTTTCTCCTTATCATCTCCAAACAACAAAGAACTCCTTTTATTTACGTTTGGCTTTTTTTCCCAGTTTCACCTGTAAGAGCAACTCCAGCGTTGGAGCCCTCCCCCCTGGCAATACACTATTCAATCCACCTAATGAACAGTAACTGCCCTTAATGAACAGTAAGTAGCCCTGGCAATAGAATTTGCATCTCCACCGTTACACTTCAATAGCCCTGGCAATAGGCAATAAAATATTAGTAATTTTTTTTATTATAAAATAATACAAAATAATTTTAATTGTAATATCGGATAAGATTTTTAATCGTTCTCGTTGCGCCACGTGTCATTATCCGAAGTATTATTAAATAATACAAAATAATACCATTATTGGTGATGGATTTCTGATAAGATTATTAACCAATCACGTCGCGCCACGTGTCATAATCGGTTCAAAATCTTTGAGGATAGATTTCCATCAGATTTTTAACAAATGACGGCATGCCACGTGTCATAATCTGTTCACAATCTTTGAGGATAGATTTCCATCAGATTTGTAACGAATGACGGCATGCCACGTGGCATTATGCAGAACCTAATCCTTTCTGAATCCTCTATATAATCCACCATCCATCCTCACAAATCTTACACCAAAATTCTCAAGATCTCTATCATTATTCATAGTTTCTGCTTCCTTATTGACAAAAATTTGTATCATTATTCATAGTTTCTGTTTCTTTCTTTCAATGTCTTCTTCTTCTTCTTCAAGGATAATGTGGGAATACAATCAGGAAGAGGAAGAATTGTTTAACGAATCTGAAGCAATCTTCAATCACCAGGGGGTAAGAAATAAGAGGGAAGAAGATGAGGAGCGTCAAATGAGAAATGACGAAGTAAGAAGGGGCAGAGCCTCACATTCCCGTCGAGTCATCCAAGCTGCGGCTCAGATCTGCAGGCCCAGCCGTTTCGAAAACCTTGATAGAAGCAGGCAATGACGAGGTATGGAACTCTTGGATGATTATTTTGTTCCTAATAGTGCATTCCCTGATACGTACTTTAGACGTCGTTTTAGAATGGAACGACATTTGTTCAACAAAATCATGATTGCTGTTTGCAACCATGATTCTTATTTTGTGCAAAAAAAAGATGCTTTTGGTGCTATGGGTCTACTGTCTGAGCAAAAAATTACTGCTGCCTTGCGGATACTTGCATATGGAGCATCTGCAGACCAAGTGGATGAGATAACGAGGATGGGGAAATCAACCATTCTTGAGTCCCTGATGAGGTTTTGCGGAGCAATCGAATCTATCTACACCGCTGAGTACCTCCGCAAACCTACACACATGGACTTGGAGCGGTTGTTGAAGAAGGCGGAGATGCGTGGCTTTCCTGGGATGATTGGAAGCATTGATTGTATGCACTGGACGTGGAAAAACTGTCCAAGTGCATGGCAAGGCGCTTACGGGGACAGAAAAGGAGGAAAAAGTATCATTCTGGAGGCGGTGGCATCTTTTGATACATGGATTTAGCATGCCTTTTTCAGGGTCCCGGGAGCTCAAAATGACATCAACGTCCTTACCCAATCCCCAGTGTTCAACGATGTCCTGCAAGGAAAGGCACCAAAAGTTACGTATGAGGTCAATGGACGTATGTACGACGGGCCATACTACCTAGCAGACGACATCTACCCACGCTGGTCAACATTTGTCAAAACAGTGCCACGTCCACGGAGTGCAAAAGAAAAACACTTTGCAAGCTGTCAAGAGGGGTGCAGGAAGGATGTGGAGCGTTGTTTCGGTATCCTCCAAGCTTGCTGGGCGATCGTCAGGGGTGCTGCCAGATTGTTTGATGTAGAGTCGCTTCGCTCCATCATGATGACGTGCATCATTCTTCACAACATGATCGTGGAAGATGAGTACGATTATGAAGCTGTTGATGAATATGAGCCAGACCCGATGAACAATTCAAGAACACGTATATATTGTGCTCATGACGCCACCGATGAGCCCGTGTAACATGAGCCATTACAAAGGGATGGACGTTACAATGAAAGGCTCATTCAACGATATACTGCATTTCAAATGCCAGACATGCGCAATGCCCGACAAATTGACTTGATAGAGCACCAGTGGGCATTGAAACAAGCTGAAGATAATTAAGTTCATTTAGTGTGTTTTTTTTGAATTTGGTATGTTTTTGTTATTTTATTTGGTGTGTTTTATTATTTGGTATGTTTATGTAATTTTTTTATGTTTATGTTTATGTAATTCTTAGTATATGTAATTCTTAGTATGTTTATGTTCTTAGTATATGTAATTTTTTTATGTTTATATTTATGTAAAGGACTTTTAATTAGAACGATGGACTTTTAATTAGAACAATGGACTTTTAATTATTTTATACAAGGACTTTTAATTAGAACAATGGACTTTTAATAAATAACTTACCAAATTAATTTGAATAAATATTCAAGAAATTGGAAACAACATAAATAATACAAACAATAAATAATAAATTACAACCCAAAGTGATTGGAAAATTATGGGCTCCGATTACAAAAAGTACTCTATTCATCATCACTTAACCAATTTGTGGTGCTAGGATGATCTTCTCTTGCGGTGCTAGAACCACCTTGGCTTGCTATTGCTTCTCTTGCACGCCTCCTTCGCATAACGTCCGCTTTCTCTGACTTCCAAAAAAATTTAGAATTTGGAGACTTCCCTTCTAAAGACATGTTCATAATCTCACGATCTTGTTGAGCCCGTCTTTCTTCTCTAACATGTTCCCTTTCTTGCCTAAGTAGCTCTCTTTCTCTCTCATTAGCATAAAATTCTCTCTCAACAACTGCTTGTTTTAATGCCTCTCTAACCTTATCAGCCTCATCTTTCGCCAGGTCCCTCGCCAAAGTCAATTCACCTTAGCGAGTAAGTTCTTCCATGAACTTTGCATAATCGTTCTTGGAAGCACTCCCTTTTCTCTTTGAAGCCTTCTTACCTTGAGGCCTAATTGGAAAACGGGTCGAACCCGACGCTTGTTCAGGGAGGGGCGTTTCGGGCACTTCTTCTGCATCATCTTCATGAACATGATCGGGTGTAGAGTGTAGAGGGGTGCTGTTCATGTGCACTTTTAGACCGACTGGCACAACTCTAAATTTAGGACAATCTTTGACAATATTCCAACATTCCCACCGGTTGAATGATTTATTTTTGCTTTTGGTTTTGGCAGCATACCAAGCTTGTGCTTGAAGTTCCTACACAATAAAAATAAGTAACAAATAAATAATTATAATGAAAATAAGTAACTAGCAAATATATACATATATATATATATAAGTAACAAATATAATGAAAATAAGTAAGAAGGCTTCAAGTTTAGTAAATAATGAAAATAAGTAACAAATAAATAATTATAATGAAAATAAGTAACTAGCAAATATATACATATATATATATATATATAAGTAACAAATATAATGAAAATAAGTAAGAAGACTTCAAGTTTAGTAAATAATGAAAATAAGTAACTAGCAAATATATACATATATATATAAGTAACAAATATAATGAAAATAAGTAAGAAGGCTTCAAGTTTAGTAAATAATGAAAATAAGTAACAAATAAATAATTATAATGAAAATAAGTAGCTAGCAAATATATACATATATATATATATAAGTAACAAATATAATGAAAATAAGTAAGAAGGCTTCAAGTTTAGTAAATAATGAAAATAAGTAACAAATAAATAATTATAATGAAAATAAGTAACTAGCAAATATATACATATATATATAAGTAACAAATATAATGAAAATAAGTAAGAAGGCTTCAAGTTTAGTAAATAATGAAAATAAGTAACTAATAAATAATTATAATGAAAATAAGTAACTAGCAAATATATATATATATATATATGTCATGTTAATCATAACATGGGGCTAGAGTTCCAAGTTTAGTAAATAAATAATACATACAAACAAATAAATAAATAATACAAACAACATAATTATAATGTAACAAATAAATAACAATTAATAATAAATTTTGTACGTAACAAATAAATAATACAAACAAATAATTATAATGTAAATTTGGGTATCAAATAAATAATATATTGTTACCTGATCCGAGTAATTTTCCCCACTTCGAATATTACTACTAACTTGTGCCAAAGCGTCTCTCCACGTACTAAACGATTGGCTAAGTAATTTCCAACGATTGGACATCGATTATTTGGTTCTTTTCCCACCAATTTTCTCAAGAAAATTGGTATGAATAAGACTCCACATTTCTCGCAACTGCATCTCATTACCCGTAAGCAAACTATGAGTAACTTCAACCCAGCTAGTACACAACGCAACATCTTCAATAAGCGACCAATTCGTACCTGCACCAGTGGTCATTTTGTTGAAAAAAAATGGATTCAAACTTTGAGACAAAGAAATGAATGTGATTGAAAGTAGTTGAGAAAATATGAAATTGTTGTGTAAGGTAGATGATAATGAGAAGGTATTTATAGAAAAGTAAAAACAATTTTTTTTACAATTTTTTTCAGATTTTTCAGATATTTTTTTTTAATTTTTTTGAATTTTTTACAATTTTTTTTAAATTTTTATTCAATTAATTAATCTCTGCCGTTGGATATAAAAAAATTTGAATTCCAACACTTCAGATTGTGCCACATGTCACAACGGTAACTTTTCAGATTTTTAAAACTATTTTTTCATTTATTTTTTAATTTATAAAGCATTTTAATATCCACCGTTGATCTCAGATCGAACGGTGGATATTAAATCTGACTTTTTTTTTTTTTTTACCGTTGAGATCTAACGGTCCACATTAAGTGACCGTTAAGATCTAACGCACCGTGGGAAGCCACGTGGCTTCCCAACGGTAACTGACACTTTATTTTTTTATTTTTTTCTGATTTTGGTGTCGGGACGCGCCCCAACGCGCGGGTGGGGTGCACGCGCCTGACACAAAAAAAATTAAATAATGCGCTAACGCCACCCTGGCGTCAGCCTTGCGTCACCCCCACCTCGGGCTCAAGGGCTGGCAATCCCTCACGGACCCTTTGCTCGGACCTCCCCCTTCCACCGGGCTACCTCACGCTGAAGGCCTCCCACCGACCCTCGGGCCATTGTTTTGGACACTGTCCCCCGAGCAATACCCAACGGTGGGATTGCTCTAAGGGAAGGACAAAGGTGGTCTGAAGATTCCCTGGAGACCGGAGAGCAATGCCTGCAGTGCGTTATTTAATTATATATGTGCGTGGTGACGAATATCCCTCTATGCAATATTTTACGATTATCTTTCCTTTAGTTTTATTAAAATATAGTTCAAGCTACCATGCACTAAAATTCCTAAGGATTCCACTGATATGGAGCAGTAGTGGACCTACAAAATATTCCTCGAGATTCTTTTTTTATGCACAAGAATCGTTGAAAGTGGATGCATGGGGAAGAAACAATATAAAAATGAGAAAAATAGTTTCATGCAGTTGGACACATCGTAAAATGTTGTACTGGTACAGCACATAATATTTACTGCAAGTGCAAGCTGCATATTTTCTGTCAAAGCTTATATTTGAGCATAGAAAACGTAGGCTTAAAGAAGGGATAGATGAAGTGTGAGTTCGAAACAAGGAGCCTACCCAGCCTACCCATTTCATTAATTAAGGTCATTATCTGATTGATGCCAGATGGTTAAGCATGTTTAAGAATTATAATTAGTTTGAATATTTGACTTGATGAAGAGGAGGAGAAATGTTAAATTTTGACATTTCACACCATATAATATAACATCCTTTGAGATTGACAAGAAAACATTAGCTGGGCGGACACCATCTTCACCCAGCTGATTGGTCAAAACATGAAGGACAAATTTCAATCCTAACATTTGATCTGTCGCTACCATCTTCACCAACCCGATGAAAAAAATTGCAATCACTTCTTATGGACTTGTTGAGAATGATTCTGATGTATTCCAAAAAATTTCATGTCATTACCATATAGTATTCATTTTTACTTGGTGATAAATAAAGCATCTTCAGCTCCTTCAAATAAAAAAAAATAGATGTTGAAGAAGATTATATAGGACCAAACATGAAAAAACATAGAAAAAAAATGCAATACAAGATCAACACAAAACCGGAGTTTGATTTCTTCCTAAAAAGGTACTTATATTTTAGAAGGAAAAAAATACTTCGAAGATGAAAATGTTCCTATTTAATTGTCAAGAATTCTTGACAGCATCGACTAGGAGCAAATACCAATATAATTACTATCAAGTCACGCCAGGCATAAACCATGCATCTATGCACCTATACAGGTCTCATTTATGAAAGTAAGTCATCTCTCCGGCCCTAACCCTATTTACACACACGTACAAGGGTTGACATAACCATAAAAAAATTTAGCTAGACTGACATTGAAGCAATGTTTGGAGATTCCTTTCGCCAAGTTGATTGGTTACACAAGCAGGATAAGTTACAAGGCTACATATTGCAGTAGTATGAAGTTAATTAGGACATCAAAATATAATCCTCCGAGAAAATGAAAAGACATAAAGATTGAGACGTGTTTGTGTGTGGGGGCAAGTGTATCTTGATGGTGAAGAGTAGAATCCTATGCATAAGTATATAAATATTGATGGTCAAGGAGCACATAACAATATAATTACTATCAAGTCAGGCTAGGCATAAAACAGAAAGAAATCGGAAGTAATGCTTGAAGATCATCTTCACCCAGTTGATTGGTCAATACAGAATAGGCCAGTTTCAATGCCATAAATTGCAGCAACATAAATTTAGGACTTCAAAACCTAATATTTTTGTGAGGCATGAATAAACATAAAAGCTTCAGAACTTTGTAACATGTTCTCGTATGTGTCAGTGTGTCTAAAGAAAAATGACTCATCCATCCATTAGATTAAACTTTATTAGAAACCTCAAAGAGAAAAAGTGTTTAAAAAAAAAAAAAAAAAAAAACTAATTAAGCCTTACTTCAAATTAGGATTACCATATAAATAAAGGAAACGCCTCTGAATTTACGGTGATCTTCTTGTTTTCCTTCAATATTATCTTCTTTTGCACGTAGCCACACCCAATCAAGCATTATTCAAACGAAAGGAAGAAACCCTTCCATCAACAAGCTTCATAACTCATTATTTAGTAAGAAAAGAAACATACGAAGCAAAGCAGCCAAGCATGCACATGACAGATCTCAGACATGTGGGACTTCGTTGTATCACAACCAAAGAAACAAGTGGCAACAAGTTTGACCCCTCTCTAGTTTTGTTTTCGGTGTGAGTTGATACCCCAATACAATAACATGCATCTTTTCTGCCTCAAAAATAAGATAAAATGTACAGGTTGGGCACATGAATGCGGTCAGAATAAGGTAGATCGTTGGACCTCCAACATGCACATAACCGTAGTGGCATGGCGAATGAAATTCACGAGGCATAAATGGCAGCCGCAGAGTTGCGATGATTTTTATTAAGGGTATAAGTGTAATACAGTTAGTAATATAATTAGTAAGGTTGTTAGGATTTCTTTTATAAAAACAGTGTGTGTAATCTTTATTTTGTCAATCAATACACAAAATCCTATTTCTCTCCCTAAAACTCTCTCTAATATCTCTGTGTTCATCCCTCTGTTCATCCTTTCTTCTTGATTTTCCCTTCAATTCTCAAAAGTTGCAATGTAGTTAACATGGTATCAGAGCCACCAAGGCTCACGCCATGGATCTTGGTGGTCAATTCCTCTTCTCTCATTACTTTCTATCTTTCTTCATTACTTTCTGTCGTTTTCGCGTATTTGATCATTTATGCTTCCGTATTCATAGTTCTTATTTTTGGTCTCTAGATTTTTCCACCTAAAGTTTTGTGATTAGTTTTGGGGTTTTCCTCTGTGTTTCAAGATGAAGCCGGGTTTCTCCTCTGGGTTTCAAGATGAAGCCGGCTAGACCAGTATGGCACCACTACTCAACCTTCACATAGAAGACGTCGGTCCTTTCCTTTTCCTTCACCTTCGGAACAACCACCTTCAGCACACCATTCTTCATCTCCGCCGTGATACTATTAGTCTTGAACACCTTCTTCGGCAGCTCGATTCCGGTGTTTTACCTCCGCGGTGGTGCCTCTTCCTCTTCGACGCCTTCTCCCACTCAACCGTTTTTTGGGTCGTCATCTTTGTGGAGGCCAATGAGTGCATTACCAGACCATCTTCGTGGCTTTAGAGAAAAACCCACTGTCATTTCTAACTCGGGTTTTGCTCAGTCTTGGATTTCATAGTGTGTGTGAGCGAGAAAGAAGCCATGGTTGCTGTTAGTCAGTAGATTGATTTGCCAAGGTTTCTAGTTGGTTTGCTTCCTCTGCATTCTTTGGCTCAAGATTGAAGTTTTTATCAGGTTCTTGATTTCTGGTTTTCACAGTGCACATAATCTGTTTGATTAAATGTTTCAATAAGAAAATGTTCACTATTTTGTTCATCTTTCTTGTGAATCTTTTCTGGGATATTAGTGTGATATTTGGACTCAAGATTGATCATTACTTCAAGATCAGTGTTTGTGATATTTGGGATATTTGATTTGGTGCACGATGTCTTGGAGATCGATTTCGGCCAGGTTAATTTGCTGAGTTATGCTGATGAGTGTTCAAAAAACGACGAAGATTGATGTTCAGTCCCATAATATGATGAACAAAATTTGCATTGCAACTACATATATGGGACTAAGAACTTCAATATTGATGAGTGTTTATGAATCTCAGTCCCATAATATTGATGTACTGAAGATTGATTTGGTGAGTGTTTGTGAATCTTTTGATGACTGTTGCCAAGTTGTTGATGAACGGATGTTTGATTTTACTCATCTTTCTTGTGAATGTTTTGATGAGTGTTTGATTTGGGTAGATTGATATGTTGGGACTAAGTCTCCATTGCAACAATTGACCCTGCAGAGTCATATGCCTGATCAGGGGGTTTGTTGGGGTACTAATTCTTGTGAAAGGTTGAGGCTTTAGGAAGAAGACGACGAAGCATGAGAATGTTCCTTCAAAGCAGAGAAGCAAGCATCAATCTCTGTTTATTAGATTCAGAAAAGGTTACTGGAGTGAGTGTTCAGGTGCTAACCGAGGAGTTGTGCAGTATATTCCTTATCACAACCTATAATTTCAGAGTCTAACCAACTCAGTTGTTAGCATGAATCTACAGTAAGTTCGGTTATACGATGAAGTTTGAAGAAGTTGTAAACGATAAATCTCACGAAGGGTAGAAGAAGTTGTTAACGGTAAATCCCACAAAGGGTAATCTCGTGTTTTGAGTAGGTAAATCCTACGAAGGGTAATCCTACATAGATGTTGATTTTCAGTTGTTGAAATTGTGAAGGTCGATGCCATTGTTCAAAGAAGTTGTTTTTTGGTAAAATCCACAAAGGGCGATCCTATAGTGCTATAGTTAAGGTCGATGCCACACTATAGTTTGTTAATTTTCTGTTTTTGTAAATATTAAAGGCTGAAGCCAAGTTGATGAGATTGTTGACAGTAAATCCCACGAAGGGTAAACCCGCAATAAATTGTTATAACTGGCATGAGGGTGTGTTACAACTTTACAAGAGGCTGTTCTTTAATTGAAGCTCCTGCACAAGGCAGAGAAATATTAGACTTTTGAATGTGTTTCTTACTGAGCTTGCAAATTGAGTTTGGGGTAGATTGAGTTTGTTGCAGTGAGTCAGTGAATATATTTGGGGCAGATTGATGTTCATTGCTGCTCTGCAGCTATAACAAACTCTTTATTCAGAAAAGGTTCGAGAGAATTTCCATATTTGTAGAATCAAGGTTGCAGTTGGTTCAAGCTATTCTGTCTTTCTGGGTTTCATAGTAGTGATTGCAGATGTTCTTCCAATCTCAAACTGGGTTTCCCCAGTTGAGATTGAGGGGGAGTATTAAGGGTACAAGTGTAATACAGTTAAAAATACATTTAGTAATATAGTTAGTAAGGTTGTTAGGATTTCTCTTATAAAAACAGTGTGTAATCTTCATTTTGTCAATCAATACAAAATCATATTTCTCTCCCTAAAACTCTCTCTAGTATCTCTATGTTCATCCCTCTATTCATTATTTCTTCTTGATTTTCCCTTCAATTCCCAAACGCTGCAATGTAGTTAACAAATTTCATGAAGACATAGAATGATGATCTGTAACCTATGATACGCATATACTTCTGTTTGGTATATCGTATAACACTTCTTGATGAATACCACCAAATGTCGGAGTTACTCCGAAGGCAATATTTAGTTACGCTATATGGTTTCTCTAACCAAAGAGTATATTCCCGCCCATGTGGTTGCGATATAGAATCAAAAAGGTTTTTTATTTTGTACATGCTATATCATGAATTAGTAACATTCCTCACACACATATATATATATATCAACAGCCTCCTTCACAACGGATTACTTTTACAATGCATCGTATAAAGTTTTTCTTGAAAGCCATAGAAATCTCATAGTCCTTAATGCTTCCATATTTTATACCTAAATTTGGGTTTATTTTAAGAGGCCCAAATCCATATTAGTCATATAGTAAAAGACTAAATTTTTTATTAACCATATGATTTGATCTCCATTAACCTTGCCTAATGGGGATGGATGTTGCATGCACGATAATTCAAACGGAAAAGTCACGCCTTAAGCAGCTTAGAATAAAGAGCTACAACATTAGAAAATAAATTTTCTCGTCTATTCAATGTGGGGATATACAATCATATTCTTCATCATTTCAGTAACTAAAACTTGAAATTCATGTGATCAGGAGATCTTTGGTAAACTTCCTTGTTTGCATGTAATCAATTATTATTATATGAACAATATTATTCTAATTCACACATAATTAGTTGTTTACAAACATATTATTTTTCATAAAGCAACTTCTAAACTATTACTTTAATTTACGAGGAGGGAATTCAAACTCGAGTGTAAAGACTAAGTACACTACTTTAACTAATTGGTCTAATCCACGGATATATGCTACATGTACATCACGTATATATATGTGTGTGTATATATTAAATATAAACTTACATATATGTCTTGATACAGTAATAAAGACTTTTATAGACAATGGCCAATGGTGTGACAAACTTTTTCTTCCCCTTCTAGTAACTTGGTTGTTTCAAAATATATTGACATGTTCAAATAAAATTTCATCAAAGATGATGAACTTCATGTAAATAGTTATTTCTTAGTCTATTGAGGCATCTGTTCATCAAAACATCATGTTTCCTATATATATATATATATATATATATATATATATATATATATATATATATATTAACTCAATTGTCATACGCTCTACATATGCATGACCTATGAAAAGCGAGTTTAACTTTTTCTTTTTCTTTGTTTGTACATAGATTAAAACCAACGAAACTTTGCCACCAACAGACATGTCAAATTTGTTTATATATTGCATATGACATGTAAATCCAAGCCAACAAAAGGAACCTCATCACTATTATTCTTCAATCAAATTATGATGTGAAGAAATATCTACCAATTTTGTACCTTTCCAAGATTTTTATATCCAATTGATGACTAAAAGGAAGCAATTCATTCTTGAAGATTTATTTTCTTACATTTGTACGGTACTTTTTATTTTTATTTTTATGGCATTAGACATTTTTTAAAAGTGGAACTTCATCAACGTATTTAAAACCTACAATGTGATGTGAAAGTTGTAATTTCAACTAAAATAATCATATTGAAATTTCGACATAAACACTGAAAAAAATTAAGATTCCACCATAAAGTTAATTTACAATATGTAGAATAGTCCAACTCCTTGCAAGGTTTGATAAACTTCTAATACATAACATTTCTTCACAACCTCACATCCATATATCATAGAGACGCCGATCTTAACAAATCAATTTAATTGATTTCACCGTTAATTTTATTATGTGAATCATATAATTAATTTGGCATAGAAACTGTCTTTTAATATGCTCCACACAGGTGTGCAATCAAAATGGAGCTACATGTGCAATGTTTGGATCGCTGAAATGCATCATATGCTGAATTTAGTGTTCATTATATATATATATATATATATATATATATATATATATATATATATAAACGCTTTAGGTATACAGTTGATATGCTATTGTTTCTATACGGTCGAACTCATTAATAATAATCTGAACTAAGAATATAGTTTGAGGGTTAGGGCATCTAAAATTACCTAATATTTCCCCTGCTTGATTGTCCTACGTGATGCAATTGATATTTGTGACCTTAAGTGACAAAGCAAAGACCAAGCAATAGTAGATTCATGTACATATTGAAATTGGCACACAAGGAGGGAAAGAACTCTTTGTTTTGATCCAGCTTGGTGTCCTTCCAGGCTTCCACACACTGAAAAAAAAAAGTACTCATGCATGCCCGTGACCTTCTGTTATACCATTCCATCATATGATCTGCTGGGCCTCGCATTGACACAATGATTAAACTTTTTATAAATTAGGGTTGTGATGAAATGGTCGGAACCAAGTGTTTGTTTTCTACTTGGGCACTAGTTATCATGGAGGCAGGACACAACCACATACTCCATAACTGAAATACTATAGTAAAAATTAAATTTTATCGATCTTCTCGTGAGCATCTCCAACATCATAACTAAACCAACAGGATCCTCTTCAGATCCATTTGGTGAGGATCTTAGGAATCCATGAATCGTGTTCATTCATCGTACATCGTGCGGTCAGTTTTTGTTAGGTATTGTTTGTGTTTAATTTTAAATAAAAATAATTAAAATGATTTCTAACCACATGATATACGATGAATAGACACGATTCACGAATTTCTAGAATCCTTACAAAGAGGATCCGGATTCCTAACTAAATAAGGTTTTTTGGCACATTAATAAAAAAAAATACAAAAAAATAAAGCTCCAACATGCTAGTTAAATGACTAATTATCTTAATTTTTTGAAAAGAAACTAGCTAAATTTAGCTAGAAAGAGAGAGAGTTAAATTGTTGCTAAATGTTAAAAACTATAAAATAGCGCGGCATTTAGTATAAGAAAAGGAGTTTGGTTTGTTAAGTTTAGAAAAAATAATGTTAAAAAAATTTAACTTAAGCTAAAAGCTAGTATTGTTGTGATGGCTAGCCAAATTAACATTTGAGTCATTTAATATTATCGGAGATGCTCTTAGATCGCATAATGAAAAATAGACACAACTTTTTTCATTGCTGTTTTCTTTTTAACATAACTTTTTCCATTGCTGTTTTCTTTGATTTTGTTAAAAAGAAGGATAAGAATTTTTCAAGTCCAAAATGGAGAATGTTGCTTAACTTTGTTTCCGCTCTTGCATGGTATATGATAAGGCAGCATATTATTGCATTAACCCAATGTAAACATGCCATGTAAGTTGGAAATGAAAAGTGAGGGAAAAGTTAGGTTAATGAAAAAATTAAAGGGTAATGACAAAATTAAAGGTTCACATGTTCATCCTCAAGTTAAAAGTTTTTATTATTTTTTTTCATGACCGTAAATTTATTCACAAGTAAATGTGACCGAAAGAATTCTTGGGTTTTCTTTTTGGAAAGAATTCTAGGGTTTGATCCCCACAACACTTATTGATTAGGGGCTTGTTTGAAAGTGCTTGTAAAATGGCTGAAACTGTTTTTAGTGAAAATGTTTTTAGAATCAATCCTCAATAAAATGACAAGTGAATCCTAAGAAATCACTTTATTGCTTCATACAAGATGTGATGCTTCTTGCAAGAAGCACTAAGTGCTTTTAAAACTCAAAAACATTTTCTTTAAAAATACTTTCAGTCATTTTAAAAACAATTCTACACAAGCCCTATGATAGTGATTTGCATTCAAAAGAAAAGATACTTCAAGGTAAAAAACAAAATAACATTAACCCAAAAATTTGCAAATCTTGTAAAATATATTGGTATCATGAGTCCTTTACTGCATGGAATCTGAGCTTAGGAGTCGAGAAAGCATGCATTATTTTTTGGGAATTGTTATTAATACTCCAAAAATTTCATTTGCACTCTAAACTTTCTATAATTAGAAAGAAAGGAGTGTAGAATGAGATTTTGGAGGTCTAATAACAATTTTCTAATTTTTTTTCCCTCAACAGATAGACTTTATTAAATTATAATTAAAATGTTTACATCTTCCGCCAAGATGTTAAAAAGGAACTCGAGATCAATATAATCCCATTTAAAAGAACCTCCAATTTTTTCAATAAACGCTGCAACAGAACGTGCAGTTCGGTTTGCCTTCTCGACAAACAAACTCGAATGAAACAGACCCCACATCATTTGTAATTAGCCCAAATGTCATGCACTATGCTTCCCACCTCCGCATCAACACCGAACTCCGTCTTTATCATCCTAATAACTTCACGGGCATCAGACATGGTTTGTCAAACATTATTATAGAAAGCATGCATTCCAGTACTTGAAAATTATAATCAATTGTCATCGTGTGCTGTCAATTGAAGGTGTAGTTATTTCCATGTTATCCTAACGTTGTCTTGTTTTTCACTTGCCCAAATTTTTCAGATGGCAGATTACAAATTACAATAGGCATTCTTTTCTTTCATAGCCTAAAGAAAAGATAGAAAAGGAGGAGGAAGAGCCAAAACCTCATAGGCATTCTTTGTCGTTTTACTTCTCAAATTATGCACTTAAGACGCATGATTTGTCTCAAACAATGAACCCACTACAAGAGCAATTAGGTTAAGCACTTTTTCACATGCTAATAAATTGATTATAGAGGGTGCATTTTTGCTAACCGCTCTTGAATTGTGGTAATGCTCACTATCATCTTATTTATTACATTTAGATGAGTTTGAATTTGAGATTTATGTTTGTCCACTACATTGATTTCGAAATTTAAATGCATCTAAAGGTGTTAAATTGGACGGTGATCATCACCATCACTTGAGGGTTAATTATGAGTAAAAATATTCTCGATTATATATATGGGGCAATGCGCATTTCCTTATTATTTGTAAATTAAATTGTGACATGCAAGAGAAACTCATATATAACAAAAATACATCCACATTTGCACCCTCTTTGCACGGAAGTCATTCTCGAGACCATATGCAAATGTTACTCACTTATACCCCCGTTGCATGAAAATTATTCTTTGCAATAAAGAATGACTCGTGACATGCAATGTCCTTTTAACTTGAAAACTTTCCTCATTTCCTACTAACTTGACATTAATTTACTATTAAAATATCATAATTGGAATCGTTTATTATCTAGCATTTTCCAAAGATCATCTTTAGAAGGATTTATTCAGTTTGGAGACTGCTTAATCATTCATATGAATCTAAGAAATTTATAGTTCATCACATGTTACCATAACTATCGGTTTATTTGACACATGAACAACTAAATCGTCTCTAAATCGAATATTTAAAAATAATAATAATAATAATATCTTCACGATGACAAATAGAATGAACAGTTTCGATCAGTTTATTATTATTGTGTCAAATAAAGTCACGGTGCATAAAGTCTTATTTTTTAACCAAATACATCTCCAGCTCAAACATTCCTTTTTATCATGGGCCATGTAATTGCACCATATTTTCATCCCTTGTATATATTCTAAATTTCTATAAATGAGTATAGGTAAAAATATTGTTGATGAATATATAAGAGTGAAGTGTCTTATTGAAATTCAATAAATAGATCAACCAAACCCAACGACGTGAAAATACCTTTTAAACAATGTCAAACTTGCTGGGGTCCCAAAAGTAAGAAGTTGGTAACCGACTACTTTTCCGTTATGGAAAGATTAATTAAAACAACAATTAAAATTTCTCATCAGTTTTAAAAACAACAAAGATTTTTAAGGATTTGTCATCATCATTTGTATAAATACCAACAATTGAAGGGTGGTGTCTTTTGTATGATCCCATAATCTATATGAAAACATTTCGTCCAACATTCTTGGCAAATCTTAGTTAGCCCCAACTCTTTCCATGTCCCTTTACTCTACCTTTCTCTCCTTCCCCTTTCCTCTCTCTCTCTCCCGGACATATAAGGTGATCAAATATATCCCAACAACTTGTATCTAACATTGCTAAAACCAGAGAGAAAAACAGAGGAGTTTAGATATGGAGGCAACAATGCCGAAAACGGCTCTAATATGGTCATTCTTCATGGCATTTTGTAGCTTCATCGTAATTCATGTCTACGCAGAGGACTCTCAAATGGGTTATCGTCCATTTTCCGGTGGCGATTACAATGATCATTTGCGAAAACTGCAAGAGTTCAAGGCTTCGCTCACCCGCCACGATTCGCTTTCTGTTGCACCATTTTCAATCCCACCCTCTCCTAGTCCTAGCCCTATTGTTCCGCCAACGGTAATTCAATCGCTTTGTGCATAAACTTTTAAATTTTTCTTTGATAATTTGGTTGTTTAATTCTTGGTCAAAATGTTGGGACAGAAGCTTTGTTGTTGAAAAGTATTTGTGATTTGTCAGTCCATGTTGAAAATGGGTGATGGTTGGTGCAGGGGAGCACTAGTCCACGTGTTTATCACGTGACATCGTACGGCGCTGATCCGACGGGGAGCAGAGACAGCAGTGATGCACTTGCTCAAGCAATGGCAGATGCATTTAGAGGCCCAACTGAAGGGTTCTTGATTGAGGGTATTGCCAATCTTGGAGGTGCCCAGATCGATCTTGAGGGTGGCCATTATCTGATCAGCAGACCCCTGAGGTTGCCTGGAGCTGGAGTAGGAAATCTTATGGTATGCCCCCATTAACATTATTTTCTTGAAGATTTGATAAAATCCTACCATAAATTTTCCGCGGGATTCCAATACATGCGAGTTATGCCAGATATTCATTCTTTGGCTCGCCCTCGGGAATGTACCGAGTCTCATATGTGTTTCCTAATTGTTGATCAAATACATATCAACATGATGATATGAATTAAGCGATGTGATTAGGTTTGTGTAATAATTTGAACATTTTTTTTTTATCAAACAGATTCACGGAGGAACATTACGCGCCTCAGACGATTTCCCAACTGACGGATACCTAATTGATTTATCTCCAACATCATCAGCTAACAAGAAAGAAGAAACCAAAAAGGAGAGCTCAATGGCCGCACAGCTTTCTTCATCATCCTACAACTATGAGTACATGACTCTCAAGGACCTATTTTTGAACTCTAACCACAGGGGAGGGGGCATTTCAGTCATAAACTCACTTAGAATAAGCATAGACAATTGTTACATAACACATTTCACCACCAATGGAATCCTAGTCCAAAGTGGCCACGAAACTTACATCCGAAACTCCTTCCTAGGGCAGCACATCACCGCCGGTAGTGATCGCGGTGAAAGAAACTTTTCCGGGACTGCGATTAACCTAATGGGGAATGATAATGCTGTGACAGATGTGGTGATTTTTTCTGCTGCAGTAGGTATAATGATTTCGGGTCCAGCCAACATACTTTCCGGGGTACATTGCTACAATAAGGCTACCGGATTTGGGGGCACCGGTATTTATTTGAGATTGCCCGGGTTGACACAAACCCGAATTGTGAATTCGTACATGGACTACAGCGGCATTGTTGCGGAAGATCCGGTGCAGCTTGATATCTCCAACAGTTTTTTCCTTGGTGAAGCATACATTGTCCTAAAATCAATAAAAGGGGTTGCCAATGGGGTCAATATTGTAAACAACATGTTTAGTGGGTTCGATAAGGGGGTAGAGATTGTTCAATTGGACCAAAATAATGGGCCCTTCAAAGAGGTTGAACAAGTATATGTGGACAGGAACAATGTGAGGGGCATGAACACAAAAGGCACAGTTGGAAGGAGGTCTGTGCAAGGCAATGGGAGCTCATGGACCGTAGATTTCAATCCAATTCTACTATTTCCTAACCTTATTCGGCATGTCCAATACACGCTGAGCGCCGGTGGCAATGCGTTCCCTAACCATACCCTAAGGAACGTGTCGAATAACCGTGTTGTGATCGAGTCGAATGTGGAGGCTCCGGCTTCTGTTTTCGTGACAGTTGATCAAGGAGTGGCAAACTGAAGCTAGCTGACCTAAATTTGTGTCAAGATCATTGACTGGACAAATTGTGAATAGGTTGGGGAAGATGGCAACATTTTGTCATGTTCTTTTTTATCAACTACTCTTTTTTGGTCATGATTTATACAATTCAATAATGCCACGGAATACACACACACACACACACACATATATGTTGTAGCTTGTAGTAGTAGTTTGAGTTAATCAAATACAATACATATACCTCTGTAAAACTTAGGCCACATTTGCTTTTGTCAAAGTCATATTTTGAATATGGCTCATTGCTGAAATTTGTGCAATAGAAATTGACCAATCAAATAAAAGGAAGGCCTTTTCTGGTTTACTTACTACAGTTAAAGTTGCATGTGACAATAATATTTCAACACAAGCCAAAACTTGAAATGATTAGAGATGACGACTGGTTGAACATCATTTAGAAACAATTATATAGTTTGCAAAACAAGAGCAATTCATGTGAAATTGAACATGACGTGGAGGTGAACCCGTTTCATACTCTCTTGAGCAACATGACTCTTTGACTGTGTAGATGTGAACGTGTACACATAATACTTGGGGATTATATGAACAGATGTGAGGTAGAAGTTGCATGGAGTAGGAGCAGAAATGGCCAAAACTCCAAGCTCTTGAATAGATAGCGCAACTAATCTTTGCATATGCTGAAGGGGGTTGGCTATTGGTCAGGACTCATTCGTCATTGTCTTTCTTTCATATTTACAAGCGACTTAGGTGTGGTTCTGGATGCTTGGACAAATATTTTTGAAAACTTATTCGTTCTAATAATTCTACCCCAATTAAGTGTTGAACTAACCAATTCAAAAAATTAATGAGTTTATCAGGGTGAAAGGGTGGATTTATAAAAAATGAGATAATGATGGATTTGTAATTAGTTTGGCAAAGATTTAATTTCTGATCATTTTAACCAATTGCCTAATATTTTTTTAATCATATGAGCAACAAAGTCTTTAGAGATGGTAGAGTAACCTTAGACAAAGAGAAAAACATTAGAAAGAAAGAGTACACCTATTACTATTAGCAATTGATGGACTTTTCAAATAAAAGAATATAGTCTTTTAAGGTTAGTTTTGAAGATCTATTGAGAGATTGTAATTCAAGTAGTTGATGTCTGTATTTTCAAATAAAAAATTAAGAATAAAATCGAACATCGAATTACTAATAAGCCAATAGAATTGTATTCGTCTCTACCCATGAATTATCGTTGTTCCGTAATGTGTTTGTATTTTTGTAAGTGAGTTTTTTAAAGCAAAAAAATCAAACAAACTAACTTATGCTATATTCTAAACCATATATAGAGTGTTTTAAATTCAGAAAACTTCAAGATTTGAAAAAAAAAAAAAAAAAAAAAAATTATGCCATGAACTTTGTGTATTTATATAGTGTTCAAATCCATGAGGCGAATCGGTTGAAATGGAACTAAAATGAGTGATTTATTGTATTTGACAAGTACGCTATAAAAATGAGTAAACTTTATCTAAACCATAAACCCTATTTGTCACAAGTCAAAACACGATGTAGTGGTGATGATGGTGTTTGGCATATTTAAAACGATTCCCACTAATGTCACAATAATAGTTTTGGGACTTTGTACTTTAAAGGTGCGTACTAATGGAATTTGGATCCTCCGGACATTACTGCTCAGAGCTTAAGAATCAAGAAATCCGAGTATTTAGTTTGGATGCATAAATTAATCATTTATCGCTTGTAATATTGGACAATGATTAATATAAAATAAGAACAACATGAGATTTATACTGGCGCCTTATGTTTTTGGCACAATATTTTTTAATAATGTTAGCATGAAATAATATTAAACCGTTAGGTGCCAGAGAATTCATAAAAAAAATCTCACTTTAAATGAGTCTCCTTAGCATTTCTCTTTCGAAAAATACATGACACGCCTGAGGCTCATGGGGAGTGGACACGAGATGTTATTTGTTGGATTTTAATGGCTTGGCCAGTTAATTGTCAAGCTTGGCTGAATATTACCAAGGCAA